>NC_045441.1:11083600-11112426 GCF_002776525.5 Piliocolobus tephrosceles | reverse complement strand
CCATCCAGAGCTTCTCTCCCTCTAGACGCCATCGTGCCATCCAGAGCCTCCCTCCCTCTGGGATGGTTTTCTACTCTCCTCTTTCATCTCCCTGATATGGGAAGGTACACTGGGGAGAAATGATCTTAGAAATTCTGTGTTGGCCTGAAATGCAGGAGGACGAAGCTGCAGAGGTGATGAGGCCCTGTGGCTGGCGGGAACCTGCGCAGAACCCGCGGGCCGGGAGGGGACCTGCCAGGGATTCGGAGTGGAAACTCACTTTCCTTCGGGGGCCATTTGGCTTGTGTATCTTTTATAAGCTCTTAAGGAAATAAGCATATCAAAAGCAGAGCTTGAAGATATTAAAAATTAAAAACCCTACTTAAATTACAATTCAATTTTGGTAGTGAGCTCGCAGTCTGGCCAGATTGCTGAAGGGACACTGGGTGACACAGATGGGCCTGCTTCAGGGGCACAGGCTTGCCTTGTTCTGGCTTTTCTGCAGACCCATACTGATTTAGAAATGATGCTTTCAAATTACCTTCAATAACCTTATTACCAAGCCAGCTGTGTGTACGAACACTTATCAATGCGTCCCTGTGCATTAAGACAAAATGTATGTCGTACAAACAGTCTAAATATATATTACTAAGATGAGAAAAAACAAAGCCTCTAGTTAAATTGCTTTGCTGTAATCAAAGATTAATCACTGTGCGAGTGTGTGTGTGTGAGAGAGAACATGTGTGTGTGTGAGGGACAGAATGTATGTGTGAGGGAGAGAGAGAGAATGTGTGTGTGTGTGAGGGAGACAGACTGTGTGTGTGCGTGTGTGTGTACCCTCTTTTTCTCAAAGGTTCAATTCTGGCTTTGGGCAAACCTACCTGTCCCTTTTACCAAGTCATGCTCTCTGGCCGGTGTGCCCATTGCCATTCTAATAGTGAAATTAATTTTTCCAGATTTCCGAGACTTGGAAGAGCTAAAAAGAGGTCAAGGAGGTCTTTTTTTTGTTTATGTTTTTTGAGATGGGGTGTTGCTCTGTTGCCCAGGCTGGAGTGATCTTGGCTCACTGTAACCTCCACCAATGATCCTCCCCCCTCAGCCTCCCGAGTAGCTGAAACTATAGACTATAGATGCACACACCACCATGCCTGGCTAATTTCTGTATTTTTTGTAGAGATGGGGTTTCCCCATGTTGTCCAGGCTGCTTTCAAACTCCTGGCCTCAAGCGATCCTCCCGCTGCAGCCTCCCAAAGTGCTGAGATTACAGGCGTGAGCCACTGTGCCCAGGCACGAGGTCTTAAATATTGTTTTCTTTCGAGTCTTCCAGGCCTGCAGCCCAGAAATGCTCCTTTCCCGCAGGCACATGGTGGACAGCAGGCTTGGGGGTGCCCATCTGTGGGGAGGATGCTGCGTCTGCCCTGAGAGCAGCCTGTCCTCCTCCTTCCATGACGCTGCCTGTTGGCTCAGTGTGCGGGGTTGCAATGGATGGGCTGCAATGGAACGCTCCTCGGAGAATCCATGGCTGATCACCGCCCATGGAACCCGCCAGTGTGGTGGGCTGCCTCCTGTCTTCCACTCAATGCCCAGGTGAGCGAACTCACTTAGCCCTACAAAGACCCAGGGCAGCCCGGGCAGAACCAAGCTGACATTTCCATCTTCCGCGACGGTATTAGAAGAACCATTAAGGTACATTATTTTACACGTTCTCCTAATCTCTCCATACTGCTTTACTTAATTTGTGATGAAACTGTTGAGAAAGGGTACTTAATGTAGGACAGTCAGTAAAAGTAATTTATCATCTTCCCGCTTCGGTGCTCACGTTATCAGCGAACTCATTTCTGCATTCATCATGCAATCAGCCTATTATTTGCATATTAATCAGGCAGTGGACCGTGAAAGAGCGGCATCCCAGCCAAATGCTGCACTATCTCAGGAGAAACACTCAGTAATTATCATACATCAGTGTTATGATGTGATAATTGATTATAACATCTTTCTCCTGCCCCTGGGGAGTCCCTGCACTAACCCAGCTCCAGGCACTCTGGACAGTTTTTTCTTTGCTTGCAAAAAATAAATAAATAAATCAGTTGGCGTAACCGCTGCCGCGCTCTCGGAGTGCTATTTCTGGGGAGCCTTGATTCTCTTTTCCACATTCACGAGGTGTTTTAAGCCACGTGAAACAAAACTGACCCTTAACTCTGGAATGAGAAAGCCTGTTGACGGGGAAGGAGGGCCCCTCTGGGGCCCGGGTGTCCTCTCTCCTCAGCCTCCTGGGTTCAGAGGTGCTGCTAAGGCATCCATAAAACTTTCCTTATCAAATAGAATGTTCCAACTACCTCTTAATTGCAAAGTTGGTATAAAGGCAGTTTGGCTGCTTTATTTAGGTGCCAAATGACAGACTAATTTTGGCCCTCGTGGAAAGGACAAACCCAACATCTGCCAATTCAGACTCGGGCTATATTTAGGAATCCAGTTCCAAAGGGAAGAAGTAAACACAAAATCTAGAGGAGGCCCCGATGGAAGCCTCCTGCCTGGCTCCCATTCTATCCAGGGCAATGCCATTAAGAAACTCCCCTCCTTATCCTCCCCGGGAGCGGGGCAGGTCCCTCGGGCCAGTCTGCATGGGGCTGGGGCCTGGGTGTTGGCATGGCTCCGGGGGGCTGTGACAGCTGAAAGGCAGGGCTGTCCCGTAGCAGGGACAGGACCTCAAGCCAATGTGTATAGGTTCACTGAATTTAGACCAGAAGAGGTTTCAAAGGAGTATGGACACTCCACGCAGCCCAGGCCAGGTGGATTATACATTTTCCAACAGCCAAACCTTGTAAACGTGGCTTCCATGTTGTCACTGATTTGCTGATTCAACTCCCGGGCTCAGGCAATCCTCCTGCCTCAGCCTCCTGAGTAGCTAGGACTACAGGCGCGCACCACCATGCTCGGCTAAATTTTAAATTTCCTGTAGAGATGGGGTCTTGCTATGTTGCTCAGGCTGGTCTCAAATTCCTGGACTCAAGCGATCCTTCCGTCTTGGCCTCCCAAAGTGTTGGGATTACAGGCATCAGCCGCTGTGCCTGGCCACCACCTTCTTGATTGGGGCAAATCACCTCTTATCTCCGAGTCTTGGTTTATTCCATCCATAAGAGGAGGGAACCGTTTCCATTTATTATTATTATTATTATTATTATTTTTTGAGACGAAGTTTTGTTCTTGTTGCCCAGGCTGAAGTGCCACTGTGATGCCATCTCGGCTCACTGCATCCACCTCTGGGTTCAAGTTATTCTCCTGCTTCAGCCTCCCGAGTAGCTGGGAATACAGGCATCCGCCACCACGCCCGGCTAATTTTTTCTGTATTTTTAGTAGAAACAAGGTTTCGCCATGTTGGCCAGGCCGGTCTTGAACTCCTGACCTCAGGTGATCCACCTGCCTCATCCTCCCAAAGTGCTGAGATTACAGGCGTGAGTGAGCCACTGCGCCTGGCCTCGCTTATTGATTAAGGATTAAGGACATCAGCTCTGTAAGTGGCACAGAGTCCATGGCAGCACGTGGACTCCCTTGTTTTATTCCCATCCCCTTTCTGCAATCACCTGAGGGTTTCTAGGCATTTAAGCTTCTTCATTCCTTCCCTAGAATTCAACCACTGAAAACTGAAGTCCTCATTTGCTCCTATGACCTATTTTTGCCACTTGTACTGAATGCCCAATGTGCTGTAAATTCTGTTTTCTATGGAAAGCCTGAAGGGGAGAGAACGGGATGTGTCTAAGCCAGGCTGGGCCTGCTGAGCCTTTTCAGAAGGGGAAGTCAGGGAGCACCAGGACGGAGGGTCCAGGGAAAGCGATGGAAAGAACGAGAGTTATGTGACCCCTCAACCTTGCCGGCTGTTTCCAGCTTAGTTGGCCTGGTTCCATACTAGCTTGGCCCCAAATGGCCTGAGCAATGACCTAGACCCTATAGTCTTACTCTGGAAGCTCAAGGTTTTGTGTCCACTTTAAGGAATTGGTCAATGAACAGGCAACTTCCAAGGATGGAATAGCATTTTGTAGAAGTTGAGACTTTGGAAAGGCACATGCAGATCACGTCTCAGGGGACTGGGGTGCCAGGAGCACCCGGCACCATCTGCAAGGGACAATCTCCACCAAAGGAGGGGGGAAGATGCGACCAGATTCTGTTTTAAAGACAGACATCTGGCCAGGCGTGGTGGTGCACACTTGTAACCCCAGCACTTTAGGAGGCTGAGGCTGGTGGATCACCTGAGGTTAGTAGTTCGAGACCAGCCTGAGCCACATGGTGAAATCCCGTCTCTACTAAATACAAAAAATTAGTCGGGTGCGGTGGCGCACACCTGTAATCCCAGTTACTTGGGGGCTGAGGCAGGAGAATTGCTTGAACTCGGGAGGCGGAGACTGCAGTGAGCCGAGATCGTGCCAGTGCACTCCAGCCTGGGTGGCAGAGCGAGACTCCCTCTCACACACGCACACACAAAAAGAGAAAATCCTCCACGTGCTGATGGAGGAAGGTCCCCATGGTGTGTTACTAAGGGAGAAAAGCAAGGCACATGGCCTTTTTGAGGCCTGCACGCCCCCCGTCTGTGTGGAATAAATATTTAGATGCACGACTGTCCTGAAGGGCACATGAGAAACTGGGGATGGTGGCGGGGTGGGGGGTTGGGGGGGTGTGAGAGGAGGATGAAGGAGGGCTGGTGACTGATTTCTTAAAAAAATTGTAAGTTTGAATGCTTGCATTTTGTAACTATGGTGCATTTTACTTCTTGGAGAAAATCCTGCAAATCATAATAAAAACAAAAAAGTCAAATAAATCAGTGACTCTGGGCTATGACTTCTCCCCTCTCTTTGGGTGAGGCACAGGGACAAATTCTGCTCTAGGAACAGAGACTTTGGGGGTCGAGTTCTGGCAAAGCAGCCTTCCCCAAGGGGGTGTGATGGGTGGTGCTGGGGGTGGGACTGCAGGGTGCTGGGGTGGTGCTGGCAGCCTGTGTGGGCCGCCTTGCTCACTTGACAGCAACGTTTGTTGCTTTGAAACAAAACCTAAAGTGGGCTATGGTGCTCAGCACTGGCTGCCTGGGGCGTCTGTGCAGGATCTGTGTGTGCAGGGTCCCCCAGGCTTGGCTGTCGCAGGAACAAAAGGCCCTCCACATGCCCGTGTTCTCCTGCATAAATGTCACAGGGTGCTGGTTCCAGTAACATGTCGCCAAACCCCATCGTGAATCCCGCAAGCATCTGGTGGGGCTTGGGGAACTGAAGGAGCAGCTCATACACAGTGACAAAGGGGCTTTCCGGCAAGGTCTCTGAGTGATCCTGACACGTCACACATCAAGGAACTTCTGAGAAGCACATGTGCCCTTCCTCCTGTGGCTCTCGGGGTGGTCCCCCAGCCTCATCTCACCAGCTGGGACTTCCCGCGCTGCCCCCGCGCAGCCTGCCTCACCTGTCTCTGGAAGGGTTCACGGTGGCACAGCCAGTCCTGTTTTATCTTAGCTCCTCCGAGATCAGGTTGAGTTTTTTTTTTTGAGATGGAGTTTTGCTCTTGTCGCCCAGCTGGAGTGCAGTGGTGTGATTTTGGCTCACTGCAACCTCGGTCTCCCGGGTTCAAGCGATTCTCCTGCCTCAGCCTCCCAAGTAGCTGGGACTACAGATTTGCCCTGCACCACCACACCCAGCTAATTTTTGTATTTTTACTAGAGATGGGGTTTCGCCATGTTGGCCAGGCTGGTCTTAAACTCCTGACCTCAGGTGATCCGCCCGCCTTGGCCTCCCAAAGTGCTGGGATTACAGGGGTGAGCCACTGTGCCTGGCTGAAAAGCTGATTCTTTAATGCGGAAGAGGTAATCTTTTTTTGCAGGGGGACCGGGTCTCACTTCATTACCCAGGCTGCAGTGCAGTGGTGCTGTCATTGCTCACTGCAGCCTCCACCTCCTGGGTTCAAGTGATATTCTTGCCTCAGCCTCCTGAGCAGCAGGGATCACAGGCGCGCACCACCACGCCTGGCTTATTTTTATATTTTTAGTAGAAACCGGGTTTCACCAGGTTGGCCAGGCTGGTCTCAAACTTCTGACCTCAAGTGATCCACCCACCTCAGCCTCCCAAAGGGCTAGGATTATAAGTGTGAGCCACTGTGCCTGGCTCCTGCCTGCTTCAGACAGTGCCATGGAATTTCCAGGGGGTGCAATCAGCCCCTCCTGTCCCTATGAACATGCTATACACATGCTCCCAACACCGAGCGTTAGCCATGAACATGGGAGAGCCGGCTGCTTATCAAGGACACTGCTTTAGAATCTTACGGCAGAGTTGAAAGCTCATGAGCCCTGGACACATGTTCCTGGCTATCTGGTGGGGACCAGCTAAGAGCCATGACCATGATACACATGCACATTCAAAAGGAATGTGGACCTGTCTGCGATAGGGGATCTCCTGGTTGTACAAGGTCATGGACAGCCCATGGCCCTGTGGGCTTCACGTCAAAGAGAGGTACACATCGGACCACCCACGTTAGAGACAGACCACAGCAGCTGTCTTCTCAAAGAGGCAACTGATACTCTGTTGGCTGACTGGGAACAGCAACAGGCAGCAGAGGAGACTTGGAACCCATCATTTCTAACACGCCGGGAAAGAGCCGGGTATTTCACGATTCAGCCAAGGGCAGGGGACCATCCTTCCACCTGGATAGCCATAATACACTAGAAGCCAGTGTGAACGCAGATGTAAAAGCTTGTTAGCCACAGCAATGAAACGCTCCCACATTAAGAAGTTACAAAGTGGCCGGTGTGGAGGCTCACATCAGTAATCCCAGAGCTTTGGGAGGCCAGGAGTTTGAGACCAGCCCTGGCAACAGAGACCCCCTACTTTTCCAGCTTACTTGGGTATTGGAAATAAAGAATAAAAAAGGCCAGGTGTGGTGACTCACACCTGTAATCCCAGCACTTTGGGAGGCCGAGGTGGGTGGATCACCTGAGGTCAGGAGTTCGAGACCAGCCGCGCCAACATGGCGAAACCCCATTTCTACTAAAAATACAAAAATTAGCCGGGTGTGGTGGCGGGTGCCTGTAATCCCAGCTACTTGGGAGGCTGAGGAAGGAGAACTGCTTGAACCCAGGAGGTGTAGGTTGCAGTGAGCGGAGATTTGCGCCAGTGCACTCCAGCCCAGGTGACAGAGCGAGACTCTATCTCAAAAAACAAAAACAAAAACAAAAACAAAAAAAAGGAAAGAAAGAATAAAAAAGAGACCCCACTTCTATAAAAAAATTAGCCAGGTGCGGTGGACAGTGTCTGTAAATCCCAGCTATTCAGGAGGCTGAGGAGAGAGGATTGTTTGAGCTTGAGAGGTTGAGGCTGTACTGAGCTGTGATCATGTCACTGCACTCCAGCCTGGGCAACAGAGTGAGACCCCGTCTATCTATAAAAAATAAACAAAAAAATAGAATAAGATAAATTGCTAAATGATAAGAAGGCCACACCGAGCCCCTACCTTCTCCTCTATGAACATTTGTTATGGTTAAGTAGTGTAAGGTCCAGGAATGAGGGATGAAGCCTGGAATGACGAACACACAAAAGGGCCTGCAGAATCAGTCCCCAAGGACCACCTGCAACTCCATCTTGAAATGAAGTTTTCCAAATGAGATCAAAGATGACTCTGGTTATAACTACGCCCCTCTTTATACCCCAAGGCGCTGAGCAATTTGCAAGAAGCCAACACAAAAATATTTGTAGAAAGTTAAGACGCACCAGAAAACCTGTGAACAGGTAACTGATCTGAAGATTTGTCTTTTAAAAACCGTTTTTCTTAAAAAGAAGTTACTCATGACCGGCATGGAACCTACCACCTTACGCCTTTTCAAGGCCTCAACAGCATCTAAGAAAAAGTGGCGGGCCACTAGTGACGCTGCTGCTTAAAAATGGCATCAAATTTTCTTAATGCCCAAGGCATTTCTCTCTTTTTGGTAAATTTGGCGCCTAAGTCATTAAGGAAAATGGAGGGACAGACAGGGCAACAGAGCCCGGCAGGAAGACGCTGACGGGAGCTCTTCAGTGAGGAAAAGAAAACAGACTCCTGGGCCAGCAGCTTGCTGTTCAGATGGGCGAGGCCACTCTAGCGCAGGGCACCTGATCGCCATGGTAACCGAGCACAGAGCACAGAGCCATCCGCCCCCACGGACTCTGCTGTAAGCCTGTTTCCCTTACTGCAGGGCTGTGGCTGGCTGAGCAAGTTGTCCAAAGTCCCTGCCTACCTGGGAGGGAAAACCAACCGCCAGTCCATCTTGGAGGCCCGGAATCTCAAGCACTGAGCATTTCTCACTGACTTTCAGGAAGAAGCCAAGACGGGCTTGCAATGACCTTCCTGCAGACACTGGTTCTACCACGGTGAGCTACTCAAGGGAGACAAGGCATCTTCTGGGTCTGTGGGCCTCTTGAGGATTCTGGGGTAGCCATGGGAAGAACAGGGAATCGGAATCTTGCAGCAATCTTAGGACAGAGGCTCCCTCCCCTGCTTCAGGGAAGCTTCCGCAGAGACACTGTCAAGGAAGATTCTAGAGTCTCTCATGTCACTCATCGTAAGGATTTACTAAAAACCACTGTTAGAAAGCAACTCTATTTTTCTAAATTAAATTCCATATACTGGGCAGGGCACGGTGGCTCATGCCTATAATCCCAGCACTTTGGGAAGCTGAGGTGAGTGGATTGCCAGGTGTGGTGGCACGCACCTGTAGTCCCAGCTACTTGGGAGGCTGAGGCAGGAGAATCGCTTGAACTCAGGAGGCGGAGGTTGCAGTGAGCTGAGATTGTGCCACTGTGCTCCAGCCTGGGCGACAGAGTGAGACTCCAACACACACACACACACACATACACTCCGTATACTGCAAACATAGCTTTAAAAAATTTTATTATTATTATTATTATTATTATTATTATTACTACTTTGAGACAGGGTCTCCCTCTGTCACCCAGCCTGGAGTGCAGTGGCGTGATCTTGGCTTACTCCAGCCTCGACCTCCCAGGCTCAAGCAATCCTCCCACCTCAGTCCCCCAGGTAGCTGGAACTACAGGTGTGTGCCACCACACCTGGCTAATTTTGCATTTTTTGTAGAGATGGGGTTTCACCATGTTGCCCAGGCTGGTCTTGAACTAAGCTCACGCGACCTGTCTACTCTGGCTTCCCAAAGTGCTAGGATTACAGATGTGAGCCACCGTGTGAAACTCCCTCGAAAAGTAACCTCTGATAGTAAAGATTCAGATGAGGAAAGCCATATGATAATCTCTTTTCTTTCTGGCAAAGCCCTCCTAGTCTTCCTGTTCCAGAGAAATATTTTTACTTAGCCATCATTACGCTATACAATTTTTAAAAATTTTCCTGGCCAGGCGTGGTAGCTCACGCCTGTAATCGCAGCACTTTGGGAAGCTGAGGAGGGGAAAATCACCTGAGGTCAGGAGTTCGAGACTGGCCTGGCCAACATGGTGAAACTCTGTCACTACTAAAAACTACAAAAATTAGCTGGGCGTGGTGGTGGGTACCTGTATTCCCAGCTACTCGGGAGGCTGAGGCAGGAGAATCACTTGAACCTGGGGGGTGGAGGTTGCAGTGAGCTGAGATTGCATCACTGCACTCCAGCCTGGGTAACAGAGAGAGACTCCGTCTCAAAAAAAAAAAAAAAAAAAAAAATTTCCTGCAATATAAGAAGTCTTTTTCCATTTTTTTCCCTAGTCACCATGATTTTTGCTTCTCCTGCTGGCTTTCCTATGACTTCAGGGTGTTGGGTCGGTGATTTGTGTTTCACCTCCCCTCTTGCTGGAATGACATGGAAGAGGGGTGGGGGAGATACATCCATTTGCTGCCTCTTCACAAAAACCACTGGCAACTTCCATACCCTGTTCCGTTTCATCCAGAGGCTCACTGCCTTTTTCTCTCTCCTGCTTCCAATCTGCGAGACTGCCCAGGAGTCTTAACTGACTTTATTCTATAAAGTCAATTGATATCTTACAAATATCATTGACATTCCTCTTAGAGCCTAGTGTGTTTTTCTTAGGTTTGACATGTGACTGTTGTAGGAACGTTCCAGCACAGTGGCGATGATCTGTTACAATACAAAGTAAAACGTCATTCTTCTAGGATTTGTTCCGACACGGAGAAATTGCTTCTGGCATTGATCGTTAGGAGGGCTGGCACCGAGGGAGACTTCCTGTTTTATGTAGGACGAGGGGTTTTTTGTTTTTTTTTGTTTTTGAGGTGGAGTCTCACTCTGTCACCCAGGCCGGAGTGCAGTGGTACGATCTCAGCTCACTGCAACCTCCACCTCCCGGGTTCAAGCAACTCTGCCTCAGCCTCCCAAGTATCTGGGATTACAGGCTCCCACCACCACACCCAGCTAATTTTTTTGTATTTTTAGTAGAGACGGGGTTTCACCACATTGGCCAGGCTGGTCTTAAATTCCTGACCTCAGGTGATGCACCCGCCTCGGCCTCCCAAACTGTTGGGATTACAGGCATGAGCCACTGCACCCAGTCAAACGAGGGGTTTTGATCTAGAAAACATTAGTCACTTTCTGCCAAGTTCATTACTGCCTCAATGGACTCAAATACTCTCATGAGTTTAAAGAAGGCCAGCTTCCCGTTAGAGCAGGGGGTCAAGGCTAACTTTCCATGCAGACGTCTGTAAAACTCCAGCACAAACAGCTACATCCATTATTTCCCCTCAAGTATTCTGAACTCGAGCCAGTGCTGGATTAGTTCTTGGTACTTTCTAATTAAATTGGCCAAGCCAGAATGAGTGATCCCTTCTTCCGATGGACGCCCACTCTACCTAGATGTCCAGCCAAGAAGACCCACGGCACGGTGAGATGCAGCCTCCTGACCCCCACGTTGGTCAGAATCAAATCAAACACGGAAAACACGCAGAACTCTCAACTGGGGACTGAGATGCCACCGAGGCGCTCCGGCTGCATCTGTGTGAGGGTTTGGGCTCTTGCAGAAGCAGCAGCCACTGCCACACAGCTGTTCCCCGTGCTACACATATTCCCCCTCGTGGAGCTTGCGGCAAGCTGGCGGGCTTCGTGCTCCTGTTAGCTTTGTTTGTGTTTTCAATGAATCAATGGGATATGGAGACGAATCAACATGTTTAGAAAAATACAGAAAGGGAAAAAGAGGACCAGCTCACAGTGCTGGCTGTTCCTAAAAGCTGGCTGTAAAAAGCTCAGCTCCAAGTGTGGGATCGGCGCACGAGATGGGGGGCATAGGAGGGAGCCTAGGAACCGTAGCCATAGGTCAGCCTCGACGGGCTGTGTCCAGGCACCGTGTGGCAAAGAGAACAAGTCTGGTCGGAGACCTCGAGGCTGTGAAATGCAGACAGAAAGGAGCCCGAGCTTCTCAGCCTGCAGCCACCACCCTCTGCTACCACCTGCTCCCAGGCTCTGATCTCAGTCCCCAGCTCTCCATCCGTTCACACCTGAGCTGTCTTCAGGGGTTTCCTGGCCATTTCCTTTCTGCTACCCTACCTTTCCCACTGTTCAAGCTCCAAGCTCCCCATTTTCCTGTTCAGAGGCTGCCTAGATGTCTTCTGGTTAGACAAGAAGTCCCCCGACACGACCACGCCAGGAGAGGGACGTGTGCCCGTACTTTGTCCCTTCCTATCAGACAGTAGGCCCCCTGAGTGGGGAATCTGTCTCTGACTTAGACGCCAGCCCTGAACACAAGGCTCTAGGCTGATGAAGGATGACAGTGGGTGTGCAAACCTTGGCAGGGTCCCTCCGTGCACTGTCTGCTCGCTCTCCATTAGAAACTGACACAGAGAGGGACACACAGAGGGACCCCGTTTGCAGACAAGATGCCATAATTCAGCTCCCCAAATCCAGAACGTGGGGTTCCTTGGAGTCTCCCGGGGACAGAACAGAGCACGGGACAACAGAAAAGGCGGTGAGACATTTCATGTAAAAGCAACAGAAATTGGCTGCTTACCTGAGCTCACACAGCCCTGCTGCAGCGGGTCCTGGAGCGACGTCACAGAGTGAAGGACTGAAGTAGAAAAAGGTTATAATTAAAGGAAGGAACGCGGCCCAGGGCTTAAAGCTTCCTAACTGCATGTGGCAAGGCCCAGGGAGGCTTCCTACTCCTCCTGGGGAGGGGCGAGCATGGGGACCCGCGGGCCAGGAAGGCGCTGCTGTTGCAAAGCCAGGCCCCCGGGCTGGGAGAAGGTGAAAGGTTTTGCCTGTGACATCTCCCACTTTAGTACCCTTGGCTGACTTTCTTTCCTGAATCCCTGATTCAGCTACTTGACTTTTACCTGTATTTATGTATAAACAGCATTTTTAAAATTGGTAACTCATTTTCTGCTGCTTATAAAATTAGGCACGATCTTCTCTCCTAAACACTAAAGTCAGTCCCACGGCGACAGGTTGTGGAGGAAGGGGACGGTTCTGTCCCCCAGCACCAGCCCATGGTGGGGAGCGTGGCTGGCCGCCTCCTGGGGTGGAGTTCCCTCCTCCCTCTCTGCATAGCCCAGGTGGGGCTGCTGTGACCAGGTCCTTGCTACAGTGGGGGCAGCCCCTCTCCTCTGGCAGGACCCCTGTTACCTGGCCCTTGCTGCTGGCCCTGGACGGGTAGAACACCCTGGCCTAGCTCGCCATTCAGCCAGAGCTGCATCCGGATGAAGGGTTCTCGGCCTTTCTGCGTCAGCTTGCTCCATGGCTTCGGTCGGGACAGCATGTCGCTGACGCTGCCCTGGGACAGGCCCAGCACCTGGAGTGGCACCGAACACACACAGCCATCAGCGCCCGGGTATTAGCCTGATGCCACAGACACTGCTGCAATGCACACGCAATACACAGAGGGCATGTCTAGGGCTGACTTCTGAGCACAGAACCGTGGCCTGGTGGCAGTGATAGGTTGTGGGCAGGGAATAAACATTTAAAGATCAATGGTAGGCTGAGACCCCAGCACACGAGGACTTTCGGGCAAGCCATGGTTACAGCCACAGCTCTTAGCTCCCAGGAAGGGAAGAGGGTCTCATCCCAGGGTCTTGATCCTGCCAAGACAGCAGGCCTGTCACCCTGACACCCTGCGGAGGAGGTGTGTACAAGCACCTTGCTCTTCACCTGGTGGCACCGGGAAAGGCTAAGGTGCCAGGGACAAGACCCCTCCAGAGGTGGGGCAGTGGGTGCCAGTGGGACCGGGGAAGCTGGTGTCCTCTGCAAACATAGAGCCAGGCCGGCATTTAGAAAGGTCTGCTTGCTCTGATCGCATCCTGATCAAAGGTGAGGGCCCAGAGGTGAGCTGGTGGGACCCAGGGAGCCGGCCTGGGAGTGACAGTCCGCCGCAGATGATTGCTGAGTTGCGTGTACACACCCGAGTTTTCTGATGCTCCCATATGGCCATACATATGTATAGGCACAAACACCCCCCACAGGACACAGATGCCGCCCTGGGATATTTAGGGGCTGCATCCGATCACTCTTTTGAAAAGTTCTCAAGTTCCAGAATAAAACTGCACTCACGGGCCAAACAAGTTCAGTGCTATTAAGTCTCTGCTAAATTTAAGGCATGAGCACGAATGTCTATTTCCATGTTCTCAAATGGTATTTTTACAACACTGATCTAGAAATCTCAAGGGGCTTGAAATACTCATCCTCATTTCTAGTTGCCCCCCTTCACCTTTTGCAAAATCAGGGCAAAGTTCGCCATCGGACACCACTGGGATTTACAGCACAGCATATGGCAAACACGGAGTGGAAGGCGGGGCGGGGAGTGCGGGGATGGCACCAGGCAGGGACCCTGGCTTGGCAAGCAGGGGAGGGAGGTTGGTACCCTGCTGATCAGCCACGTGCTCCCTCAGGAAGGGCACCTTCCTTTTAGGGGAGAGGGGTGCTCCTCGTTCTATTCAGCACTCCATTATTTAATCTAAATTTAATCTAAAATGGTAGGGGGTTGGGAGGCCAAGGCGGGCAGATCACTTGAGGTCAGGAGTTCGAGCCTAGCCTGGCCAACATGGTGAAACCTCGACTCTACTAAAAATACAAAAATTAGCTGGGCGTGGTGGTGGGCTCTCGTATTCCCAGCTACGCGGGAGGCTAAAGCAGGAGAATCGCTTGAACCTGGAGAATCGCTTGAACGTGGAGAATCGCTTGAACCCAGGTCGCAGTGAGCCGAGACAGCGTCGCCGCACTCTAGCACGGGCAACAGAGTGAGACTCCATCTCAAAAAATAAATAAATAACTAAAATGATACTAGGACATGATGTTTATTTTAGATTTGGCAGGTGTGGTTAACCCTCATTCTCCTGAATCCCAGTGACCAGGAAAGTGCCAAGAACAGAAAGCCCTAGAAGCTCGTCCATGCATGATTACACTTTCCTGAGCCAGGGAAGGATGATGGGGAAACACAGGCCACCCTGCTTGGGCCATCCTCGAGCTGTGTGTCCCTGGGCAGGTTGCTTGACCTCTCTGACTGAACAATATCCAACAGTTACACAGAAAGGAACAATGATGCTCTCTGCAGCTTTTTCTAGTAAGTCCCTTTTGGCTTTCTGCGTACCGGTGGTCCCTCTACGTGATCAGATCAGATCTTTTTTAGCCTAAGAAACTTGCAGGGGTGCCTCTCGGCTTCCCCCTTGGCAGCAAAAGCTGAATGTGAACTAGGCTGCTGGCCGCTTGGGGCAAGTAGTTAACGTCCCCAAGCCTTGATGTCCTTCCGGTCAAATGGGGATTTTATCGTCTACTTCCCAGCGTAACTGAGAGGTTGAAAGGGCAGCACGCAGGTGAGAGGCCGAGCCCAGAACCTGGCTGCAGTCGGGGCTCGACAAATGGGATCAGGGGCTGGAATGTTTACCAGCCGCATCTTGGAAGTCTGGGAGCAGAGAGGATGCCTTATGCTCCGCTCTTGGGTGAATTGAAATGGGTGAGGGTCACAGACTCTGGGATAGATACTTGGTCCTCAGCAAGGAGAAGAGACGGGAGAACCAAAGCCTCAAGATCAGATCCCTTACCTTCTCCCCGAAGATTCTCTGGCAGATGCCGTTCTTGGCCAGCTTCTCCTTAACCTGCCGGGTGAGCTCGATGGTGTCCACCTCCTGGTACATGTAGACCTCGTACTGCTCAGGGGTCAGCGGGGGGACCGAGGGCTTGGTGGGCTTGGACATGGGCACGATCGGGGAGGATGGCAGGGGGCTGTTCTGCGGCGTCTCGCTGCGGCTGGCCCCGGTCAGACTCAGCTCTGAGCTCTGGGAGTATGGGGACTCGGCGCTGGGCCACTCCTTCCAGTACTCTGATGACGAGGGTCCCTGGAGCTGGCTGCGCTCGGCCCGAGGCTGGCTGCCACCTCCGCTGCCACCGCTGCCCTTCTCTTTCCCGCCGCCCGTCTCTTCGGCCTTGGCCTCCTCGGAGGAGGCGGCGTTTCTTCTCTCTGGCTGCACCGCGCTCCACCAGTGGTCCTTCCAGGCACCGCTGCGGCCCACTTCGTTTTTCACCTGTCTCAGGACCCCTTGTGCACAATCGGCCGCTCCCTGGGGGTCCAGCCCGGGGGCGTCCTGGGCCTCCTTTTTGAGGGCCGGGGGGTTGGGCAGAGCAGAGGCGCCAGCCTCAGGAGCTGCGGAGGGCTTCTTCAGGGAGATGGCGAGAGGCGGGTAGCTGGACACGGTGGGCATGGGTGAGGTGGACAGAAGCTTGGGGGTGAGGATGGTGATGTCACTCTGGGACAGCGGTGCCTGCTTTAAGGCAGGGTCGAGGGCGGCCTGCTGGGCCTCCATTTCCCGGCGGGCTTGCTGCAGGATGGAGCGGATGGCGTCATCGGAGTTCCCGCTGCCAGATGCGGAGGAAGGCTGGGCCGGCTCTGCTGCATGAAGAAACAGGGGTGAGAGTGTGGCAGGGAGGCCCCCTTCAGCTGGGGACATGCTTCTCATCCTAACTTGACCTACTGCAAAGTGTGGGTTATTTGGGAGAACCACACCGTCTATTTCCCCAGCATGGCCCCTGTCAGTGAAACATTCAGGCATCTTGTCTGAACCAAGGACCAGGGCCTGATGCTATAGCTTGATGACCTGGTGGCCTTTGGTACACACAGATGTAGAGGGTAACAAAGGGGGTGTCAGTGAAAGTGCTCCCTGACGTGCCCTCCTGGAACTCCTTTCCCTGAGGATTTTTTTTTTTTTTTTTTTTTGACAGGATCTCACTCTGTTGCCAAGGCTGGAGTGCAGTGGCATGATCATGGTTCACTGTAACCTCTACCTCCCTGGCTCAAGCAATCCTCCCAGCTCAACCTCCCAAGTAGCTGGGACCACAGGTGCATGCCACCATGCCTGGCTAGTGTTTTAAGAGACAAGGTGTCTCACTATGTTGCATAGGCTGGTCTTAAACTCCTGAACTCAAGCCATCCTCCCCCATCAGCTTCCCAAAATGCCAGGATTATAGGTGTGAGCCACCGCACCTGGCCTCTGATAATTTTTATACTTAGTATTCATTTTCCTGTGCTATATTCTGAAATGCAAGTAGTTCTGTCAAAGCTGAGGAGCGTAATTTCCGTGAATAATTGCAACTAGGGACCAGGTGTGGTGGCTCATGCCTGTAATCCCAGCACTGTGGGAGGTCGAGGTGGGTGGATCACTGTAGGTCAGGAGTTCGAGACCAGCCTGGCCAACATGGTGAAACCCCGTCTCTACTAAAAAACACAAAAATTAGTGGGCATGGTGGCACATGTCTATAGTCCTAGCTACTTGGGAGGCTGAGGCATGAGAATAGCTTAAAACTGGGAAGCAGAGGTTGCAGTGAGCTGAGATTGTGCCACTGCACTCCAGCCTGGGCAACACAGCGAGACTGCATCTCAAAAAAAAAGAAAAAGGTAACTATTAGGCAAATACAGATCACACAGACAGACCTGCTTCTCTCTACGTGCCTAAATGCTTGAGAACAGGCGTTCATTATTGTTTAAAAAAAAAAAAGAGTTAATTACTGCTGACCAGAGCACTCATGACAATTCTCTTAATTAAGTCTGGAAGACAGTGGGTGAAGAAATGGAAGCTGTACCAGTTTTCTGCACTTGGAGCTCCCGCTTGGCTTGCTCTAGGATGGACTTGATGGCTTCATCAGAGCCAGTCTCCGAGGCTCGGATCCGGGTGGTGATGTTACCTGTGGGGAGAAGTTGCGCCAATGACATCAAACCCAAACCTCGGACAAAAAGCAGCGCTGCGCGAAGACGTCATTCTGATATATAGCCCCGGGTGGGGGCTGGTGACACAAGGAGGCAGATGTGGCCTCCCAGTGGCCTGCGTTTGCTGTGAGTGCAACTTCACAGTGATACCGGGCAGGAGGGATTTCCTGCTCAGTTGACCTTACGGTCAATGTTACTCTGCCAGAGCCGGACACCACCCGTGGGTTAGTACCCTGGAGAACCGATCATTTAATCTATATATATAAAAGGCAAGTGATTAAAAGGCAATGTTTCTCATGAGTCACTTAGAAGCAACTGCTGTGGCTTGGGACTGACTCTCCTTGGGGTTAGATGTTTATTGGAGGCTGATGTCCCACACAGGATAAATGGGAAAGGAGGGCGGAGGGTTTGAGGCTGATTGTCTATCAATCATTCAGAGGCACAGGGTGAAGAAAGACAGACTTAACTTAAAAAATTGTTTGCATCTACGATCACATGTCTTTTTAAAATTTACAAATGAGGAAAGGAGCCTGCAGAAATTCCTAAGGGGCGAGGATGGATTCTTTCCGCCACACGGTGATGTTTGTGCAGGCAAATGTGCAGATGAAATGAAGCTACTATGGCCCGGGGACCGGCCCCAGCTCTTTCGGGAAGCTGCCCGGATAGTTTAATTTCGTACTACCTTCCTAAATAGGAACCACTGCTTTCAAAACAAGTATACCACCATTTAAAAACAAGTATGCCACCGGGACGATTTGGGATGCGTTCGTTCCGTAGGACCTTGAGTGTATTTCCGAGTTAAAAATACAAGGAAGCAGCAGTATTTAATTTGATGGGGTCACCTGACTTTTCTCAGAGCAACCACTGTTATTTTTTCAACTGCGTCTGAGAAAAATGGGGGACCGGGTAATTAGGATCTGAAGTGGGCTGGGATTCAGACTCGGGGTGGGGGGGCGCTTAGCTTAGTGATGCCTCTTCTCACCTCTGCCTGCGCTTGGGAAAGGGCAGGCAGCTTGGGAGGAGGGGGCTGGGTGTGCTTGAACCCGTGCCTTGTTTTATACTTACTAGCTGTTTTTCCATCAGGTTCCAGGCCAGAATCACACTGCACAGTTTTAACCCAAATACACAGCTAAGGACATGCTGCTTCCCTAGGTGACTGACTGCAAAGAAAACACCTGCCTGCAACATACCTTCAGACCCATTTCTTCGTTTCGGTACTTCCTGAAATAGTCTGTTCAGGCTCTGGCCTGGATTCTCTGTTGAAAAACAAGTGTGGTAAGAACAAAACAATCAGGGGAATGGTGGTGTTGACGATATGGGCTGTGTGACATGAAATCTGAGCCGCCTGTCGCTAAAGAAAGGGCTCAGGGTTGCCTGTGCAACTCGGGAGTTTCTAGAATCTTCTGAGAGGCCCTTCCCTGGCTGACTGGCCCGCAGAGGCCGTGACTCTGCTGCAAAAGGAGATGGGGGAAATCTAAGTAGCGACCTACGGCATCAAGGCCAGGGAGGTCCACGGGAGGGAGGACTGCCTTGAAGGAGGATCACCCACCAGCCCCCAGAACAAAGCTCACATTAATCATCCAAAGACATTCAATTTCGGTTAACATCCTCATAAAACACTGCATGTTCTTGGTGCAAACTGATGCTGTTCAAAACATCTTCCTGCTCTGTTTGAGTCTAAGTTTCAGGGTGTTTCAAATATGTCTGATGAAACGACCTCTCTATAGCTCTGTTGATGTGGCACATTGATCCCCTGGTCTTAAAACAGAGAAGGAACTTTCTTTCTTGTTTTTTTTTTAATTTGAGGCAGGTTCTCACTCTGTTGCCCAGGCTGGAGTGTAGTGGCTCAATCATGGCTCACTGCAGCCTCCACCTCCTGGGCTCAAGTCATCCTCTTGCCTTAGCCTCTCAGGTAGCTGGGACCACAGGTACACGCCACCACGCCCGGCTAATCTTTTGATTTTTTTGTAGATCAAAAGATTACAAAATCCATATTGCCCAGGCTGGTCTTGAACTCCCGGACTCAAGCGATCTGTCCACCTCAGCCTCCCAAACTGCTGGGATTATGGGCATGAGCTACCATGCCCGGCTAGGATTTTTGAAATTATGAATACGACTGACATTTTATCTTTTTATGGAGTGTGGGGTAGAAAGGGTGCTTAAATAAAATTTTTTGTGTATTTTACTCAAGCCAGGCCTGTTTTACTCATAATGCTAAACAAATCACTAATGGACCATGAACAATGTAAGGAAGGTGGCCACGGGACACGCCCTCTTTTGCGGGGTGGGAAGATGGGGGGTGTCATCTGTGACGTGTTCTCCCTACAGAACCAGCTCTGCACAAGGATCGAGCCCAGTCAACATGGTGTTATGGGGTTGGAGGGGACACAAGGGCTCCTCCTGAAAGTGAGACCAGCACCCAAGGCCAATTAGACCCATGGCCACTAAGCATACCGAGATGCTATACGTCATGTAATACGATCTACAGTATTGAAATACTACAGGGTTTCCTAAGTATGGAGTGCTGAGTGCATTTGAAAGGCCAGATCTCCTAAATCTAACAGCCTTAACTCATGCTGGGCCACCCTTGAGCTCTGGACGTGGCAGAAGTAAAGAGAACTTTACCTGATGTGATGCACAAATGTTTCATCACACACACACACACGCATGCACACACACATGTGCAACTCTGTGACGGGCTCACACGCTGGCGCCACCCAACGCCAGTCTCTCACCTCTTTGTCTGCCTTGGATGCTACGGAGGGCCAGGATGTTCTGCTCATCAGAGAGGAACTGTTTCATCTTGTGAAATGGCTCCTTGCCGCGAACAGTCAGTTTATTCCATGGCTTGGGTCGAGCTAGAATCTCGCTCACGGACCCTTGAGACAGTCCCAACACATAATGTCCAAAAATACGTTGTCCGATATTGTGCTTAATAAGCTGCTCTTTGACCTGCCGGGCGATTTCTGCAGTGTCCATCTCCTCGCCCTCGGAGACGCTCCCAGCACTTTCTGACTGGCTGGGGGATGGGGCCATGCCATTGACATCTGGGCTTTGTTGTAATGGACTTTGGGAAGATATGGAGTTTGTGCTGTATGGACCTGTTGAAAAAATCATGCTTGTGCTTCCGGCTTCCTGCATAGCCTTGGAGTAGAAGGACTGCATTAGCTGCCGCTGGAGAAGAGAGTTTAGTGCAAATTTTCCTGTAGAAGCCAGGGGTAGGCTGGGGCTTGCCAGGGATGAGCTGAAAAAGTCTTGACTTAACCCCGCTGGTGAGAACTGGTGTGTACCATTAGTATTGGAAGCCTGCTCCCCCGGGTTGCGGGGCAACTGAGAAGGAGGGGGGGCCGGCAAAGATCCCGGGCGCCGACTTTCAGGCTGGTCTTTCCCTTTCCTCCTGGCTGACCCTACAAGGAAGGGCAAACAGAATGCATTATGGGGGATTCCAAAGGGGGAAAAAAAAACCAAGACCAAAATGCAAAAGTTTGCCCCCGCAAAAGGGAAAACAAAAAAAAGTGCAGGTTTTTTTTTTTTTTTTTTTTAACAAGGGCCAATGAGGTGGGTTGGTTTGTTTTCCGATTAAATTTGTAAGTCAGCCAAACGAGGCTTCCCAAAACAAGCAACATGCATTCATGTTTGCGCCTTTCTTGTACGTTGCAGCCTGGAGAGTCCCCTTCACATAGATTCAAACTCCTAGCGTGACAAGGAGCCGGTGACACACACAGGGAAGAGTTGACGGGTCACGGGCCTCTTACTGGGCCCGCTGGCCCCGGCCGGAGGAGCAGCAAACACTGACATTTTAGGATCAATGGATTCGCTCGCACCTCTTGCTCTGAGGTGGATGCACGGTACCAAGCCCCCTCGATTTGGAGGCGCGCGCCCGTTTTGAGAATGCAATACCATCGGAGCCCGAGACACCTGTACGCGTTTTACCAGCTGCCCAAATCAGAAGCACAGTCAGTGACGCCACCATTTGGGGGATGAGCCAAGAAAGGCTAAGGATGGGGGACGCATCCCCAGGGTAGACCTGACCAAGGAAGAAAAACCTCTACTGGACCCGGCATGCCCGGGGCCGTCCCTGAAACCACCACCAGAGCGAGGCTGGGTTCACACTGCCCCAGCCTCTGTGCAGCACAACTAGACACAGATCAGAAAGGCCGACGTCCTCCAAGCTGTCCCTCCCAGGGTCTCCAGCCGCACTGCCCCTAACTGACCTCCGCAGAGCCTGTGCGGCTGGCCCGTCTCAACATCCAGCTTTTTAAGCAGGGCGGGGAAGGGAAGGGAGGAGCGGTGAGGAGAAGGGCACCCAACACGCATTAGTCAAAGGTTCTCATCAACCGGCGCTTCTCTGGCCATGCATCTGCCCAGACTCACGGTTCACCTTCCTTTTCCTTGACCGACCCCTGGAAGCGAACCAAGCACCGCACACGCGCCAAGCCCGGCCAACCTACCGCTCAGGTCGCTGTTGGAGATGCGCAGCGCGGCGTTCTCCGACTGCAGCGAGCGGTTCTTCTCCATCAACAGCACCTCCAGGGGCTTGGCCGCATCCTAGAAGAGGCAAAGCAGGGGGCTCACTGGGGGCTCACTGCGGGGCCGGCCACCCACCCGCTTCCTGGGCGACCAGGCCCGGAGCCCTGCCTCCCTCCGTCTGTCCGTGTTCCCACCTAGCTCTCCATCTGACTCTGAAGTGGGCTATGGACAGCTGATTTTCCCCCAAGACGTTTAACACACATGGAAAACAAGTTCCTTTCAGAAAGAATGGATTCTAGTTGAAGTCATTTTTCTTCTTAGACTTCCACAGCTTCTAAACAATTAATTATTCTCTCATCTGTTCTCAAACTCAAGCCACCTGAACTCGCGCCTCATTTGGCCGTAAGACTGGCTGCCAAGCCACAAACCTCTGTCTGAACGTTTCTGTAAAGGGAACTTTTCTTTTTTTTGCCAGCCACAAAGATGTTGGTTGTCTTCTGGGCATCAGGAGTCAGATTCCACTTAGGATGTCAATTTGATTTGATTTGATTTTTTAATTTTTTGAGACGGAGTCTTGCTCTGTCACCCAGGCTGGAGTGTAGTGGCACAGTCTTGGCTCACTGTATCCTCTGCCTCTGGGGTTCAAGTGATTCTCCTCCCTCAGCCGCCCGAGTAGCTGGGATTACAGATGTGTGCCACAACACCCAGCTAATTTTTTATATTTTTGGCAGAGATAGGGTTTCACCATGTTGGCCAGGCTGGTCTCGAACTCCTGACCTCAAGTGATCCACCCACCTCAGCCTCCCAAAGTGCTGGGATTACAGGTGTGAGCTACCATGCTTGGCCTGGAAGTCAGTTTTAATCCGCCACCAGATGACCCTGGGCCAATGTCATCCTGCCCTTGTGCCTTCTCTACTGAGGCAGCATGTAACCAAAGTTTCTAAACCAATCTATTTTTGGCTGCTCTTTAATGCAATTAAAAAAAAAAAAGTCTCTCTCGGTTGTCCAGGCTGGAGTTCAGTGGCACGATCATAGCTCACTATAGCCTTGAACTACTGGGCTCAAGCGATCTTCCTGCCTCAGCCTCCCAAGTAGCTGGGACCACAGGCATATGCCATAGTACTTGGCTATTTTTTGCTTTTTGTTTTTAATAGCGATGTGGTCTTGCTATATTGCCCAGGCTGTTCTCGAGTTCCTGGCCTCAAAGCGATCCGCCTGTCTTGGCCTCCCAAAGTGCTGGGATTACAGGCATGAGCTACTGAGCCTGGCCTTCTTAAACACAACTGACAGTTTTTTATTTACGTTCTTAGTACCTGCTCAAGTGAAATCACAATTTCACTTTAGTTACCAGTTTGGAAAACACTAACTTGTCTCTTTTTGCCTCTTTTTAGTTAAAGATAATTTGCTTTTTGGTAGTGCCCATCTCCTATCAGTCAGGGATGAAGCAATCCCTTGTTCATCCCCAGCTTGGCTTTTGATCTATGCCTGGTTCACACCTTGGACACATGGAAAAAAAAGGAGAGAGAGAGAGAAAAAAAAAAGACAATCTGCTTTAACTTGGTTAAAATGTTCTTGAAGTATGACTCATTGACTGTAAGCGAGAGGCCTCATAGAAACAGTGAGATCATGGGATATTCCGGAGGGACCAGTGGTAACCAGCAGCGGGGCTGACGCTAGTGCTGACCATTGAGTGAGACACGTACCTGCGTCCCAGCGGCCTCGGACGGTGCAAACTCCATGGACTTCAGAATGCTGCAAGAGCACGAGAGAGGGGTTATTTTATTTTAGTTTTTGAGCCAGAGTCTCGTTCTGTCACCCAGGCTAGAGTGCAGTGGCACGATCTTGGCTCACTGCAACCTCTACCTCCTGGGTTCAAGCAATTCTCCTGCCTTAGCCTCCCGAGTAGCTGGGATTACAGGCATATGCCATCATGCCCACTAATTTTTGTGTTTTTAGTAGAGATGAGGTTTCACCGTGTTGGCCAGGCTGGTCTCGAACTCCTGACCTCCACTGATCCATCCGCCTCAGCCTCCCAAAGTGCTGGGATTACAGGCGTGAGCCACCGCGCCCGGCCCAGGGCGGTTATTTTCTACTTATACCTTTGACAACAGCCACATTAATAAGCATTAACATTACAATTTCCTGCTCTCCAGGAACTGAAGAACTGTCAACTTTAACAACTTCCCTGGCAGTAATAGAATCTGATAATGTCTCTAGAATAACTATTCAACTAGCAGTTGGCTGGCAAAAGTTTCTTGCCTAGCATGTAAATCATTCCATATGGAATCACACCAGGTCTGTTCAGAGTATAATTTTAAAGTTTAATACAGGCATAACATTGTTGCAAGTGGAATGTATTTGTAAAGCTTAAAGGGAAGGAAAAAGTGGTAAGGAGAAGCTAGAGAGAGAGGAACCCACCAGGGCGGCCACTGCCCACACCTCACTTCTAACTGGCACCCACCTGGGGATCAGGGGATACAGGCAAAGGGCAACGTCCTAGACTTGGATGACTCAGAAGTGAGGTGGACAGACCTTCTCTGCAGCCCCAGGTTAGGGAAGGAGCGCAATGACAAAGGTGTGGCAACATAAGGTGACTTCTGCCTCCCTTGTTCTCATCGGCACTGAAAAGGGCCATGCCCTGATCACTACAGTCTCAGTGAGTCCAGGTCCCCAGGATTATTACTGTTTCTTGAGTTCCCTTTGCTGTGGATGTCCCTCTTTTGCTGAGTATACCAAGGAGAAGAGGGGAAGTGAGGCTGTGTGGCTTGAAGGAGCTGCAAGTGTTTCTCTGAAATAACCAAGGATGGAAGAGAGACCCAGAGCAGGCTGGCTGGACCGTGAGATTTACCACTCACAGGTGCAGAGTCAACCGAACCTTTGCTGTGTTCCTGCAGCCACGATTTCGGCCTCTGTCCCTTTAGTGTGTGCCACCACACCCGGATAATTTTTGTATTTTTAGTAGAGACGGTGTTTCGCCATGTTGGCCAAGCTGGTCTCCTGACCTCAGGTGATCCGCCCGCCTCGGCCTCCAAAGTGCTGGGATTACAGGTGTGAGCCACTGTGCCCGGCCGAAAGGGGTTTCTTAAGATGGAATCCTGTCCTTTGTTTCCTATTTTCTTTAGGATTATGTAATAAAAGACCATGTGTCTATTTATTTATTCTACAGATCTTTACCAGCAGCCTGCTAGTCGCTTGTTGCCGTGGGGAATCAGAACCACTCCTGGTCCGTACTCCAGGAAATGTACAGGCCAGTCAGGTAATAGGCAAGACTCCAAGTGGTCCATTAAGAGACAGAACTTGCGAGGACCCCAGTACGAGGGATCTTGACAGGCTGGAGACCACGTCTCAGCGTCACGATGAACAAGCATTGGAGAAGGGCCCTGAAGGGACAGGGTGTGCTGCAGTGTATGAGGATCTGAGGTCAGCATCCCGTTGCGTGGGGGTGAGGAAATGGAAATGGGACGACGTTGAGAAGGGGACGCGGGCAAGAGCCCAAGAGCACACCTGGGCAAAGAAGCCACCTGAGTGGGGCTTCCAAATGTGCACATGGTGGTGGGGCCTGTCGTGTGCAGATGCAACAGAAGGAGTCAGCAGGAACGTGGTGACAAGCGGGGCTGGCGAGGCAGCCCTGCACTGGGGGTAGCAGCTGCCTGTGGCCTAGTGGGCTATGGATGAGAGGGAGTAGACTGGTATGTGCTGCTGGCTGGAGCCTGGAAACCTCAGCTCCCAGGGAATGAAGTGAACTTGGGGGAAGCGGGGGAGGCGGGGGAGGAGGAGGAGGAGGAAGAGGAAGAGGAATACTAACTCCCAGGATGAGGCTGGGCAAAGGCCTTTGCAGCAGAGTTTCTCTGGCTCAAAATTAGAAGGCCCAATTTCTTTTTCTTTTTTAGAAGAGGGAAAGGAAGGAAAGAATGGGATAGGAGAGGCAGGTAGAGGTTAACCAGGTAACGTTTAATAATAAGTTACATGTAATCCCAGCACTTTGGGAGGCTGAAGTGGGCGGATCACCTGAGGTCGGGAGTTCGAGACCAGCCTGACCAACATGGAGAAACCCCATCTCTACCAAAAATACAAAATTAGCCCAGGGTGGTGGCTCATGCCTGTAATCCCAGCTACTTGGGAGGCTGAGGCAGGAGAATCGCTTGAACCCGGGAGGCAGAGGTTGCGGTGAGCTCAGATAGCACCGCTGCACTCCAGCCTAGGCAACAAGAGCGGAACTCTGTCAAATAAATAAATAAGTAAGTAAGTAAGTAAGCAAGTTACAAAGGCTGGAAGTGTTAGAGGGGTGTAGGGGTTTGTCCAAAGAGGTGCCGGCAGAGGCCTCGCAGGTGGAAAGGGGATGAGACTACTCGGGGGGAGAGCATGGTGGGGACAGGGACTACGAGGGCCAGCAGACATCAGGGAGGCTGGAGGTCTCAGGCGAGAGAAGGCAGCTGGTCATGGAAGTGAAATGGTTCAAGAGGACACCCAATGAGTTTTTCTTAGCAGAATGGAATTAACAATACAAAGAAAACGTGGTGAGTGGGTGTAGGCTCATCTTAAAAGGAGAAATGGAAAATAGCA
This sequence comes from Piliocolobus tephrosceles, assembly GCF_002776525.5. Lineage (NCBI taxonomy): Eukaryota > Metazoa > Chordata > Mammalia > Primates > Cercopithecidae > Piliocolobus > Piliocolobus tephrosceles. The sequence goes on along the minus strand of NC_045441.1, from coordinate 11,086,282 downwards.
GCAAGAGAGAAAGGGGCTGATGGGACAGCAGGAGGGACAGGAAGGAAGGGACCCAAGGTCGAGGCGGAGGGGGGCAGCCTGCACAGATGGGAGGTGGCACCTAAGACCAGAGGCGGGGGTCTGTCCCTAGCAGAGGGCTAGGGCATCTGTGGATAGAGGTTGGGGTAACAGTGACAAGGGCAGAGAAGAACCCCCGAGGAAGCCTCAAACCAGCAGAGTTCCAGCCGCGAGAAGCATAGGGGGACCCGTGGGGCCGGTCACTATGCCCTAGGCAACCTTTGTTTGCAGTGGTTAATAACGTTAGGAGTGAGGCAGGGATGCCGGTGGGAAGGCTTGGAGTGGCTGACGATCCAGGGGAGCTGTATGAACGCAGAGGGTCTGACCACAGGCCCCAGGCTTGCAGGGGAGGTCAGTGAGCCTGGAGCATGATGGATGTTGGGGGACAGGTAAAGACCAGGACCTGGGAGCTCCAGAGAGCCAAAGAAGGCTCAGGGTGAGGAGGCAGAGGTGGGGGCTGCTGGCCAAGAAGGGAACTTTGAAGCTTGAGAACTGAGAATGCCATCATTAGCCCTGAAAAGATGACAAGCTTTCGGCTACAGTCTCACAGATGGAGAACAGAGATTGGAAGACAGAGTTTCCGAGTCCAGGAGGCCAGGGCAGTGTGAGGCCATATGCCCACCTTCAACCCGAAAATGTTTCCCTCCTGTGCTTTGCTTCTGTTTGGGGAATTTATAGTTGCAAAACAAGGTCATATTTGATCATTTCTGTAAAGGCACTATGCCCCTGATTCCACGCATTCTGGAATACCTGAAATGCACAGCTTTTAGCAGAAGTCCAAAGAATTCAGGGACAGGCCCGAGGGCAAACGCCCACAGCGTTGGGTAGCCCAGGACACCGTGCAGTGGCAGAACTCTGGCTGCATTTATGGGCATCTGCTGAGCCAGAGGGCAGGGGGCCAAGGCTGCCTGTCACCGGCCTGGCATTGTTAGCAGATGGCCCTAATGCGCCCCAGCTTGTGAGGGGCCACAGAGGTCTCTGTACTTACTTCAGCTCTTTCTTCACCTCTTCATAGTCAGCCTGGCCTTTGAGTTTTTCTTCCAGTTGCTGAAAACAGAGAAGAATTTGATCAGTGGCCATGCCTGACAACAGGTCGATGGACTTCACCGACGGCATTCGCTGCGGAACAGCCAGCTGTGCCTGCGAGGGGAAGCCAGCCCTTGTGAATGGAGTCAACAGTGCTGGGCCATCTTTTTTCCTTCACGCTCCCAGCCTGCCCAGTGTGAGTGCGTGCCCAGGCACAGCAACGTGTGTAGGGATGCTGTAAAGTTGTTAACGTACAACTTAGCAAAAGCAGAATGAAGGCTGGGTATGGTGACTCATGCCTGTAATTCCAGCACTTTGGGAGGCTGAGGTGGGAGGAGTGCCTGAGCCCAGGAGTTTGAAACCAGTCTGGGCAACATGGTGAGGCCCCATCTCGACAAAAAATAAAAAAAATTAGCTGGGTTGCTGGTACATGCCTGTGGTCCCAGCTACTTGGGAGGCTGAGGTGGGAGGATTGCTTGAGCCCAGGAGTTGGAGGGTGCAGTGAGCTACGACTGTGCCGCTGCACTCCAGCCTGGGTGACTGAGTGAGGAATGGAGACCCTACCTCTTTTAAAAAAAAAAAAAAAGAAGAAAGAATCTTTGCAGAGGAGGAAAAGTACATTTTGTAGGAAGTGCCATGAAACCGCAAACAGAAGGAGGAGAGCTTTCCTGGTGTCTGAAAAGCAGCGTGTGGTTTTAAGCAAAATATGTGAGGCTGAGGGACTCATACAGCTGGTTGTCAACACCTTTGGGAGGACCTCTGCTAATGAGAGACACAGCCCTTTTGTGTTGAGAGTAGGTATCAAATAGGCATCAGGGCAAATGCCTTTGCACTCCTGAACCCCTGAATGCTGGGATTTTAGGAGTAGGGGCCTGTTCAGTTAGGTGCTCGGTGGCTTCCCTGACAGCAAGCTGGTCTGAGTCCTGCGGGGAGGGCTCTGCCCGAGATACTGCTCCCTCTCAGGTGCCTAGGGGAACGATGGCACATTTCCAAATCACAGTGATGCTCCAGTGGGCTCCAGAAAGGTCTGGGAGCCCACTGGGGACAGATGTGGCTGTTTCTTGTTTTTCTTTTTAATCTTTTTTTTTTTTGGAGGAGACAGACTCTCGCTCTGTTGCCCAGGCTGGAGTGCAGTAGCGTGATCTTCGCTTGGCTCACTGCAACCTTGGCCTCCCGAGTTCAAGCAATTCTCCTTCCTCAGCCTCCCCAGTAGCTGAGATCACAGGCATGCACCACCACTCCTGGCTAATTTTTTTGTATTTTTAGTAGAGATGGGGTTTTGTCATGTTGGCTAGGCCGGTCTTGAACTCCCAACCCCAGGTGACCCTCCCGCCTCAGCTTCCCAAAGTGCTGGGATTATAGGAGTGAGCCACCCTGCCCAGCCTGATGTGGCCGTTTCTGCCCACAGCTCTGCAGGGCTTTCTTGCGAGAGGAGCCATTGCTGTGGGGTGGTCGTAGGGGGTGCTTTCTTCTCTGAAGGTGTTTTTGGACTAGTTTGCTTTTGATCTTTTCTAAAGGGAGCTCCTTGGAGGAAATGAGGCAACTCTACGTAAAACAAGAACATGGGGGGACAGTGCCAGGAGGGTGTTCTGACCATTC
>NC_045441.1:11074505-11083500 GCF_002776525.5 Piliocolobus tephrosceles | reverse complement strand
TTTTTTTTTTTTTTTTTTTTTTTTGAGACGGAGTCTGGCTCTGTCGCCCGGACTGGAGTGCAGTGGCTGGATCTCAGCTCACTGCAAGCTCTGCCTCCCGGGTTCACGCCATTCTCCCGCCTCAGCCTCCTGAGTAGCTGGGACTACAGGTGCCTGCCACCTCGCCCGGCTAGTTTTTGTTTTGTATTTTTTGGTAGAGACGGGGTTTCACCGTGTTAGCCAGGATGGTCTTGATCTCCTGACCTCGTGATCCGCCCGTCTCGGCCTCCCAAAGTGCTGGGATTACAGGCTTGAGCCACCGTGCCTGGCCTTTTTTTTTTTCTTTAAAAAAAAAAAAGAGAGACAGGGTCTTGCTCTGTCACCCAGGCTGGAGTGCAGTGGTGCGATCATAGCTCACTGCAGCCTCCAACTCCTGGGCTCAAGCAATCCTCCTGCCCTAGCCCCTTGAGTAGCTGGGACTACAGATGTACATCACCACACCTGGTTATTTTTTAAGAGATGGGGTCTTGCTATGTTGCCCAGACTGGTCTCAAGCTCCTGAGCTCAAGTGATTCTCCCTTCAGCCTCCTAAAGTGTTGGAATTACAGGCGTGAGCCACCATGCCCAGCCATAGGTGCCCTTTCAGGTTCTGCTTGACTAGCCATGGCTAACACCACAGTTTAAAGCCAACTGAGAACATTCTAGACTTTGGGGAGGAGATGGTGCCATCCAAATCCCAACCTGCCCGTTGTTTTAAAAATTCATGTGTTTTATTAGTTAATCACTAATTAATAATTAACTAATTATTCAATAATAATTAGAGATGAGGTTTCACCACGTTGGCCAGGCTGGTCTCGAACTCCTGACCTTAGGTGATCTGCTCACCTCTGCCTCCCAAAGTGATGGGATTACAGGCTTGAGCCACCGTGCCCAGCCTAAGTCCCTAAGATTCTAATGGAACATACAGAGAAAGCTGACATACGGCCCTTTATAAAGGCACTGCAGATCAAGCAGGGGAAATGACGAATGTCCAGTAACAGGGCTGGGACATTTGGTTTTTCATATAAAAAAATGCATAAATAAGATAAATACTATCTCGGTTTGTACAAGCACACACTATTAATAACTAATTAACTAACTAACTAAAACTCCTGGGCTCAAGTTATCCTCTTTGGCCTCTCAAAGTGCTGGGATTCCAGCTGCCCAGCCTTCACTGGGCCCGTCTTTTTCTGTTGCCTTCGCTGGTGATTTCTCAAGCGTGCCTTTCCCACTGCATGAAACTGCTCTGCCCTAGGTCCTTTTGAAAACCTCTTGCTGGCCGGGCGCGGTGGCGCAAGCCTGTAATCCCAGCACTTTGGGAGGCCGAGACGGGCGGATCACGAGGTCAGGAGATTGAGACCATCCTGGCGAACATGGTGAAACCCCGTCTCTACTAAAAAAAAAAATACAAAAAACTAGCCGGGCGAGGTGGCGGATGCCTGTAGTCCCAGCTACTCGGGAGGCTGAGGCATGAGAATGGCGTAAACCCAGGAGGCGGAGCTTGCAGTGAGCTGAGATCCGGCCATTGCACTCCAGCCTGGGCAACAGAGCGAGACTCCGTCTCCAAAAAAAAAAAAAAAAAAAAAAAAAAAACCTCTTGCTGACTTTGTATATTATACTGGTGTTTTCTCAGTCCTAATAAAACAGGAGGTAGAAGGCATTCATTTTCCTACAAAAGATTCTCAGAAGGTGCTTGTCAAGAAGTGATCATTTTATTCTCTTCCCTATCGTCAAATAGCAGTTAGTACTAATGCACTCATATTCCCTTGCGAGGGATTATTCAGTGTCACTGGAATCCAAAATGCATGTCAGACGGTCACGATCACCGAGGCTGGATACGGAACGGGCATAAATGTGGTCATATCCAGAGAATAGGAGCTGGCTGGGAATAAGGCAGAGAGAGGGAGGAGCACACGGAGGGTATCTGAGCCTGGCATGGCACAGACCAAGAAGGCCAATGGCCTGAGCCTGGAAGCCGAGTCTGTCACTTATGAGCTGGGTGCCTATGGACAAGTTAATAAACTTCTCATCTGTAAAATGGGAATAACAGCAATTACTCAAGGGTTTGCACAAAGCAAAGAACCAGTGCTAATGTTGGCAACTCTGGGCCCTCAATAGTGGGACTCTTTTTTTTTCTTTTTAAGTTATTTTGTAGAGACGGGGTCACACTATGTTGCCCAGGCTGGTCTTGAACTCCTCGGCTCAAGTGATGCTCCCACTTCGGCCTCTCAAAGTACCGGGATTCCAGGTTCCCAGCCTTGATTTTGGGACTCTTAGCACTGCTAAGTCCCATTACACTCTCTGTCTAAGGGCATGGCTGCAGGTCTTCTTTGAAGGCCTGTGATTGGCCCTAATTGGAAGGTTTTAGGGGTGGGATTCGTGTATAACTGTGTACCACATAACGCTTCAGTCAACAAAGGCTGCCTAAGCCCCATAAGAGTCTTTTTTTATTTTGAGACAGAGTCTCACTCTGCTGCCCAGGCTGGCGTGCAGTGGCATGATCTCGGCTCACTGCAACCTCCGCCTCCTGGGTTCAAGCAATTCTCCTGCCTCAGTTCCCCAAGTAGCCAGGATTTTAGGCGTCTGACACCATGTCTGGCTAATTTTTGTATTTTTAGTAGAGATGAGGTTTCACAATGTTGGCCAGGCTGTTCTTGAACTCCTGACACTAGGTAATCCACTTGCCTTGGCCTCCCAAAGTGCTGGGATTACAGTCTTGCGCCACCGCGCCTGGCCTGAGTCATTCTAATGGAACGTACAGAGAAAGCTGACATACGGCCCTTTATAAAGGCACTGCAGATCAAGCAGGGGAAATGACTAATGCTCAGTAATGATGCTGGGACATTTGGTTTTCCGTATGAAAAATAGGCACAAATAAAAACATATATATATACTATCTAGGTTTGTGCAAGTACACACTATGATTGCACAACGCATTCATCTAATGACGCATTTCTCAGAATGCAGCCTCATTGTTAAGTGACGCATGACTGTATTTTAGTTGGACATGAGCTTTTGCTGAGAGCTAAACAGCTTCCATTGAGAGAGTTCTGCCATCTACCTTGGGGCAGTTGAACCAGGAAGTCCCCAAGATCTCTTCTGTAAACCTTCGATGACGTTTCCTGTCTTGGGCAGACAAGCTGGATGGAGCCTGGGGGAGGCTGCCTGGAGACGCTCCTCCCAACTGGCGGAGCGCCTGTAACCTGGTCCCATGGACATCTCCGTTCTAGTGACCCTACTATGAGTTCCACATCTCAAAACCTGCAGACGCAGGGCTCCCATTGGCCTCTGATGCTGAAAATGCCCAGTGTGGGGAAAAAAGACTAACTGTCCTCAGTGCGGTTCTTCGATCAGAAACTCCTTTTTGGGTTCCCAGAAAGCTCGGTTTCAAAGACTCTGACCCTGGGATGGGTGACAGGCACGCCAGTTTCTCAATGTCTCTGAAAACGCACTCCTCCTGTCCGGTCATGCTCCCACTGGCCGCGTGGTATGCTAGACCTGCGCTTATTCCTAGCATTTCATATGCTATCTGATTGCATGATTGCAAAACTTTTGCAGATGGGTCTGACTACCCAAAGAAAGAAAAAAAATCTCTGGGGTCCTACAGTACAGGTCTTGACAGAGCTGAGGCCAGCCCCGCTTGCCTGCAGGGAGGAAGTGAGACGCCAGAGAGGCCAGGATGAGCCAGGGGGTCTCTGCAAACCTGGGCTCCAGAGTCCCACAGATCCTGACTATGCCACGTACTTGCAAGGTGAACCTAGATAAGACTTGACGTCTTGGGTCAGGTGTGGTAGCTCGCTTGAGCGTGGGAGTTCAAGACAAGCAGGACAACACAGCAAGACCCTACAAAAACACAAAACAAAACAAAAAAAACCCCAACCATTAGCTGGGTGTGTTAGCATGTGCCTGTAGTCCAGCTACTCAGGAGGCTGGGGCAAGAGGATCACTTGAACCTGGGAGGTGGAGGCTGCAGTGAGCCGTGATGGTGCCACTCCACCCCAGGCAAAAGAGTGAGACCTTGTCTCAAATTAAATAAATAAACAAACAAACAAACAAACAAACCAATCAACCAACCCACCTGATCACCCAGACTTGACTTCTCTAAGCCTCAGTTTCCTTATCTATAAAATGGGGATCGTGTTTATATGTTACAGTGCTTTGGTGAGGATTAAATAAAATATTGGGTACTTAGAGCTTAGTACGATGCTGGGCACATGGTAAAGTGCTCTGTAAATGGTGGTTAGTACTGTTACTGTCCTTGTTACCACAATTACTACATCCCTGCTAGGTGGGGTTGAATCTGGCTACAATTGGATCTGAAGAGAGTCTCTGGTTCTGTTTCTCCAGGAGCTCTGTTCATGAAAGTCTCCAGATCTCAGCCTGTCACGTCCCAAGGTCCCCGCTATTCTGCAGCAGAGCCACAGAGAAAGAGTACATGTGCCCTGGAGTGGCTCCCACTGTCAAGGGTAACCCCATGTCCAAGACTGTGGAAAGAGAATCTGGGAACTGGTCATCTTCCTGAAAAATGCACTTGTCTGGCTGGGTGTGGTGAGTCACGCCTGGAATCCCAGCACTTTGGGAGGCCGAGGCAGGAGGATTGCTTGAGCCTAGGAGTTCAAGACCAGCAGGGGCAACACAGGGAGATCCCATCTCTACAAAAATTTAAAAATTAGCTGGGTGTGGTGGTGCACGCCTGTAGTTCCAGCTACTCGGGAGGCTAAAGTGGGAGGATCACTTGAGCCCTGGAGGTTGAGGCTGCAGTGAGTTATGATCATGCCACTGCACTCCATCCTGGGGCAACAGAGCAAGATCCTGCCCTTAAAAATAAAATAAAATGCACGAATCTAAGGAACACATGTAGGCTTTACAGAAATAGGTGAGAAAAGGCCAAGTGTCAGAGACCTGGCTGCCAACCTGGTCCTACCCCGGCTGACTGTGACCTTGGATAACCTGAGCCTGTTTGGGCCTCACGTTTCTCATCTGAAGAATGGGGAGATTCAGAATGAATACAGGTTTTCAAAGGACAGTGGTGAGACGTAGGATGATCAAGTACCAATCGAACATACCTGTTGTAACAGTACGATCGAAAAGATACATGGAGCCCACCCGGCTCCAAGAACTTAACTGGTGCTCCCCAGCTGGGTCCTGAAGTGCCAGAATTAATCTATTTGAAGTTCTTAAAAGCCTGGCTAAGATTTAAATGAAAATAAGCTTTAATTTACAATGCCAACTATTTTGGCATTAGCAAATTACGTGTTCAATCTATAGACGACGTCTATCTACTGCAGGGCATGGTGGTTCATGCCTGTAACCCCAGCACTATGGGAGACTGAGGTGGGAGGATCACTTGAGCCCAGGAGTTCGACACCAGCCTGGGCAACATAGCAAGACACAATCTCTACCAAAGATATAAAAACTAGCCGGCTGTGGTGGCATGTGCCTGTAGTCCCGGCTACTTGGGAGGCTGAGGTGGGAGGATTCCTTGAGCCAGGGAGGTCGAGGCTGCAGTTAGCTATGATTGTGCCATTGGGCAATAGAGTGAGACCCTGTCTCAAAAAAAATAGCAAAGGGGCCTCTCGCAGGTCTGACTAAGGCAGAGACCCTGGGAAAGGTTGTGTCTTCCAGGTTACACAGCGAGCGGTCAAGGTGACAATATCTCTTTTCCATAAAATTCTGACTGTGGGGGCAGAGTGGCATCTGCGGTGCAGATAAATGGGGCCAGGCTCCGCGTGGTGCTGTCTGACTGGTTCAGGTTAGAGTTGGTGTGGGAGTCTTCGGCCTCACGGGGAACCCCTGGCCCAGGGCAGGGGTCTGAGACACAGACCCTTAGTTGACACTGCATCTCTGGGGTCCAGGCCTGGGCAGCATGTACCTCCTTTTCTACTGGACAAGGACTCTCTCCAGATGAGGACATGTGTCTCCATGCTTCCTCAGGGCGAGGCAGCAGGTATGGAAATTTAGGTTCTGCTGGTGCTGGGAGTTGGGGAGGAGCCCAAGGATACTCTGGGCTCTGGATGGTGAGTCCAAATCTCCACTGGGGTGGGCGCTGTGTATGCTCCAATGATCCTCTCTCCCCAGCCTCCCATGTAGCTGGGACAACAGGCATGTGTCACCACTCTGGCTCATTAAAAAAAAAAAAAAAAAAAAAATTAAGAGAAGGGGCTGGGCTGGGCGCAGTGGCTCACGCCTGTAATCCCAGCACTCTGGGAGGCCGAGGCAGGTGAACAACCTGCAGTCAGGAGCTCGTAATCTGACCTGGCCAACATGGTGAAACCCCGTCTCTACTAAAAATACAAAAGTTAGCTGGGCGTGGTAGTGGGAACCTATAGTCCCAGCTACTTGGGAGGGTGAGGTAGGAGAATTGCTTGAACTCAGGAGGCGGAGGTTGTGGTGAGCTGAGATCACGCCACAGGCCTCCAACCTGGGAGACTGAGCAAGACTCTGTCTCCAAAAATATATATAAATAAAAATAATTAAAAAAATTAAAAAGATGGGATCTCACTACATTGGCCAGGCTGGTCTTGAACTCCTGGGCTCCAGTGATCTTCCCACCTGAGAATGCAAGATGAAAAGAGAGACCCCCAAGGCCAGAGGGTGTGGGGAGATGGAAGGTTTTCCACCACCTCTTTCATACCACCTCAGTGCCCCAGGGACACAGCACCTTCCCATAGTGTCTCCATGGGACCCATCAGAGCCTCAGGGGCTGCGGTGAGGGGTAGGGAAACAGGAGCAGTTTGGAAAAAGACCCCTAGGTGATTCTAACTCATGTGACTACCCACCCAGTGGGAAGCAATGATCTTTAAAGCGTCTTCAGAAAAATATAATTTCTCCTTCTGGGAGGCTGGCGTTCTTTTAGTTAGCCTTTCTTACAAATACTCATTTTAAATCGAAGCTATTGGTAGCATTATCTTCTGTGCTGTAGCAAGTACAGTGCAGTTGACTAGCTAATTATACTGCCTCTATATTAAAGCATTCCAACAGAAGACCACAGAATAGAGAGTTATCAAAAAGCAGCCTTGTCAACGGTGGTCGGGCTATTTCATTAATTGCACAAATAGAGTTCTTCCTTACAAGTGGCACTGTGCTTAAGCACTTGTCAGATTAGGCAGGAGGAAACATCTCCCACTTCTGCGTCTGTTTCCGTGCCTAATTAAAGGTTAGCGGATGTCCCGTGACACACGTGGATAGCGGGGCGCTTATGGGGAACTTCGCTTGAAAAAGTAGAGCCCTGGACAGGACAGACTCGAAGACATGCAGCTGTCTGGTATCCTTGTAAAATGACAAATCAAATTTGAGGGAAGAGAAGAAATCTCAGTGGCAGAAAGATGGAGAATTTCAATGGGTTAGAGAAAGAGAACCAATTAGTCCTCCAATACATCCAACTGTCATTGGCTATCATTGGATATACGGAGAGTATCATTGGAAAGTACGGGTGGAAACAATTCAATGAACTCAGGACAAAAGATTCTGCCCAATAAGCCTTCTGCATATGGGAAATGCCCTCTCCCCGAGTGACTGTCACCAAACAACCTGGCACATGTCTCAAAGATCAAGGACCCGCTACCAAGTGTTCATGGGAGAACCACCCGCAACTCCAAACAGCGGAGCCCACAGCTGGGCGCTTGGAGCCTCCTCTCCCAAACAGCAACCTAATTCAAGGCCCCACTGTGCATCCGTGGGTCCCCCGTAAGACAGGAAAGCGGGGAAGGGGGCAGGAAGAAGAAAGAAAGAAAGCAGCTCCATGGTAAGCGAAGGTGAGTTCTTTGAGTAGCCAAGACTGTGGGGTCAAGGTTCCCCACGGCAAAAGCATTAGGTTGCCAATTTGCCAAGTCTCATTCGTAAAAATATTTTCCTAAGAATTGTACTCCTTTAGGTTATAGTTGAGGCTATACATTATACACATTAGGAAGACAAAATGCCCTCGGAAGGTATCTTGTTCAATTAACCTTACTCCTTTGGAGTGAGAGGAAACCCTGGTTTGGTGAAGTCAAATGCTTTCTGCATGTGGGTTTGGTATTAGCGAAATCTGTACTCCTGGCAACAAGGAGTTAAGATAATTAAAATCAGAAGTCTTGTTACTAGAAGATATGTTTTGATTATTAGATTAGATGAAGATAAGGTAGCAATGATTTTGGAAGAAGTACTGCTGAATTGTTTCATTAACTGCACCGTATTAAACAATTCCCCCAAGATACGGATAACGAACATTAATTTGCAAAACCGCGTTTCATTTTTTTGTGAAGGCAAACATTGAAACCTTAACTGATTTGGAAGATATTGCTCTATAATAAAAAATGTGAGGTCTACAGCCTTGCTCTCTTGTAGCCGGTGTGTATCCGAGTCACGCCCTTTAACTCGACAATGGAGAGAAAGGCAAATTATCTCATAATAATGTCGTTGCTGGGGTCAGAAATGGCCGTAACATGAGAAAATGAGATTAAATCCAGAAATAAAAACTGAATCCTGGTACTCATTGGGTAAGCTGATGAGAGAGGAAGAAATGGCGGTGACAAAATAAACGACCTGGCTCACGGTGGCTCACGCCTGTAATCCTGGCATTTGGGAAGCCGAGGTGGGCAGATCACCTGAGGTCAGGAGTTCAAGGCCAGCCTGACCAACATGGAGAAATCCCGTCTCTACTAAAAATACAAAATTATCCGGAAGTGGTGGCTCATGCCTGTAATCCCAGCTACTCGGGAGGCCAAGGCAGGAGAATCGCCTGAACCTGGGAGGCAGAGGTTGCGGTGAGCGGAGATGGTACCATCGCACTCTAGCCTGGGCAACAGAACGAATTTCCATCTCAAATAAAATAAATAAAATAAAATAAAATAAAATAAAATAAAATAAAATAAAATAAAATAAAATAAAATAAAATAAAATAAAATAAAATAAAATATTTTAAAAAATGACCTGGCTGAGGACAGACGGAAGCAGGATTCAACCATTTCCCCAAAGTCGGCAGGACTGTCTCCTCCAA
>NC_045441.1:11045837-11074105 GCF_002776525.5 Piliocolobus tephrosceles | reverse complement strand
GCAGGACTGTCTCCTCCAAGGGACCAGGCACTGGGCAGTTCTCAGTGAATGGGTAAAATTCACCCCAAAGAGGCGGAAGAACGGAGCGAGGGAGGGCCATGGGAGCCATCAGCATCAGCAATAGATTTGCTGGAAACTTAGTTTTGGCATAAATTTGGTCATGTGTCAAAAAAAAAATTTCAATAAAAAAAAAAAAAGACATTGGACCAGGTGCAGCGGCTCATGCCTGTAATCCCAGAGTGCTTTGGGAACCAAAGTGGGAGAACTGCTTGAGCCCAGGTGTCCCAGACCAGCCTGGGAACGTAGTAAAATCCCATCTCTACAAAAATTTAAAAAACTAGCTGGGTGTGGTGGGTCACGTCTTTGGTCCCAGTTACTTGGGAGGCTGAGGCAGGAGGATTGCTTGAGCCCAAGAGTTCGAGGCTGCCGTGAACTGTGATTCTGTCACTTCACTCCAGTCTGGGCGAGTGAGAGAGACGCCATTTCCAAAAAAACCCAAAAAGGCAGTGGCTCATGCCTGCCCAGCACTTTGGTTGGGACGCCAAGGCTGCTGGACCACCTGAGGTCAGGAGTTTGAAGACTAGACTGGCCAACATGGTGAAACTCCGCCTCTACCAAAAATATAAAAATTAGCCTGGCATGGTGGCGACTGCCTGTAGTTCCAGTTACTCAGGAGGCTGAGGCAGGAGAATTGCTTGAATCCAGGAGGCGGAGGTTGCAGTGCACCAAGACTGCGCCACTGCATACCAGTCTGGGCGACAAAAGTGAAAATTCGTCTCAAAAACAACAACAACAACAACAAAACAAAATGGACCTAAGTACATCCTAGGCCTACTTCATACCGGAAAAGGTTTCCTTTGAATGTTCACAATGAACCCTGACTCACTTTATTCATACAATGAATATACCTTACAGCCGCTCATTCTCTCACCCCCAGACACGGTACGGAGGTACTGGGGAAGGAATGGGCCTGAACGGGCAGCCCCCGGGCAGAGCGGGAAACCCTGGCCAGGGGCTGAAGCCCTGCCTTGAAGGTCCTGCCTTCTTCACTGTCAAGACTGACAACTCTGAGAGTCTCCTCTGGCTCTGAAGCCTGTAAATCAAGGGTTCCAGGACCCTCTTCAAATTACACTCGCTTCAACAGATTGCAGATACCTAAAGTATAATCATTACTTTTAATATGTGGAAAAAGCTCTGGGTTCTGCGTCTGGGATAGAAATTTATGGAAAAGCCAAGAGTGCCTCGTGGGAGGGAGCCTGAGTGTCTGGCTCCCTGGACTGAAGCAGTACCTGGACTGGGGCCACCAAGGGAAAAGGTGCTTGGACAAGCGAATGTCCCTTAGCTTAGAAGGTCAGATGTGACTTCCATGGACCTCTGGGGTTTTATTTGGCTTAGGCACCGGAAGTGCTGGAGTTATAGTACACCACGTCCTCCTGCGGGGGTATCCTCAGAAAGCCAGGATGCTCTGCAAAACTCGGTTAAAGAGCTGGGCGCAGAAGCTCACACCTGTAATCTCAGCACTTTGGCAACCTGAGGTGGGCAGATCACCTGAGGTCAGGAGTTCAAGACCAGCCTGACCAACGTGGTGAAACCCCATCTCTACTAAAAATACAAAAATGGTGGCACGTGCCTGTAGTCCCAGCTACTCAGGAGGCTGAGGCAGGAAAGTTGCTTTAATCTGGGAGGTGGAGGTTGCTGTGAGCCAAGATCACACCATTGCATTCCAGCCTGTGTGACAAGAATGAGACTCTGTCTCAAAAATAAATGAATGAATGAACGAATAAATAAAGAAGTTGGGCGTGGTGGTGTATGCCTGTGATCCCAGCTACTCGGGAGGCTGAGGCAGGAGAATTGCTCGAACTTGGGAGGTGGAGGCTGCAGTGAGCCAAGATTGCACCACTGCACTCCAGCCTGGGCAACAGAGTGAGACTCTGTCTCCAAAAAAAAGAGGGAAATGCTGTCTACACAAGGGCTGATGGCAGGGTTCAACATCCAGTCTCTGTGCTGTGGACTCTGGGACTCTCCTTGGTGCTACTTTACAGAGGTTCAAGGTTGCCATACTTGCTATCAAGTCCAGAAAGGCAGACGGTGTGTGTGTGCGCGCGCGTCCAGCTGCCCGCCCTGCCTCCTTGGGCCACCCTTGGCCCCTGCGGCCCCCTTACTTTAAGCGTGCTGTTCTTGGCGCTCAGCTGCTGCTCAAGCTGGGAGATCTGGCTGGCTGAATTCTCCCGCAGCTTGGTGAGGCTGGCCTGGAGTCTCTGCACGTCCTCCACCAGCTGTGCGATCTCCCGCTCCTTGGCGGCCAACTCAACTTCTAGGCTGGAGCGGGTCAGCACCTCTATGGCCTGCTCCTGGGGAGGAGAAAAGAGATGACAAAACTGCACTGGCCTTGAGGCAGGTGCTTGGGACTATCTATGCTGGCAACGGAGACAGAAGCTGCACAGATATCAGGGTGTGGATGGTGATGGCAGGACGTCACTTCTTGCCCTTGCTTGCACTTCCCCTATGTCACCTTCCTCCCCCTGTGGTTAGCTGCCACCTGGATTCATCCACTGGACAAATATGTACTGAGCGCCCACCATGTACCAAGCATATAGCAGTGAATCAAAGGACAAAAGTCCAGGCTGGGTGTGGTGGCTCGCGCCTGTAATCCCAGCACTTTGGGAGGCCGAGGCGGGTGGATTACCTGAGGTCAGGAGTTCGAGACCAGCCTGGCCAACATGGTGAACCCCTGTGCCTATAATTAGGTATAATTAGCTGGGCTAATTATAGGCGAGTGGTGGCGGCTTGTAATCCCAGCTACTCGGGAGGCCAAGGCAGGAAAATCACTTGAACTTGGGAGGCGGAGGTTGCGCTGAGCTGAGATTGTACCACTGCACTTCAGCCTGGGCAACAGAATGAGACTCTGTCTCAAAAAAAACGAAAAAAACAGGAGAACAATCCCTGTCTTCCCAGGGCTTACAGCCCAGCAGGGATGGGGCATGGTGAGTGAGATGCAGAAAATATACTTATTAGTAGTGCAAAGTGTGCAGGGTGACCACTGTCAAAGGAGACTTAAAACAGAGGCCAGAGAGTCAGAGTTGAGAGAGGCAGGGGTTTTAATAAGGTGGCCAGGAAAAGACTCACTGAGATGGTGATGTGTGAGCAGAGACCTGGAGGAGGTGGGAGGGGCTGCTGAGTGCTGGAGAAGAGGGAACAGTGCTCCAGGCAGGAGAACGGCAGAGTGGGTGGCTCAGAGGAGGAAGCCTCCCTCGAATGCTGACAAACCACCGAGATTTTCTACCACAAGGTGGGATTCAAGGTCCTTGAGATTCTCTGTTAAAATTACCCAGAAGCTGAGATATTGTCTGACAAATTGATAACTCTATATTAGCATTTTCTTTTTCTTTTTTTTTGTTTTTGAGATGGAGTCTTGGTCTGTCGCCCAGGCTGGAGTGCAGTGGCGCGATCTCGGCTCACTGCAACCTCCATCTCCTGCGTTCAAGCAATTCTCCTGCCTCAGCCTCCTGAGTAGCTGGGATTACAGATGGGTACCACCACACTCGGCTCATTTTTGTATTTTTAGTAGAGATGGGGTTTCACTAGGTAGGCCAGGCTTGTCTCGAACTCTTGACCTCAAGTGACCCACCCACCTTGGCCCCAAAGTGCTGGGATTACAGGCATGAGCCACTGTGCCCGGCCAGTATTTTATTTAATAAAATAATTAAAAGATGTGGCAGATATATATTTGGTGTTCCTTTGTTGAAGAACTCCTAGGATAATTGATTTAAAAAAAAAAAAAATACTGGCTACCTACCCCTTAACCTCACCAAATGCTCATTGTGGAAAATATGCAAAAGAGAAAAAAGGTAAGGTATTAAAAAAAAAAAAAAAAAAAAGGAAAAAGTCAAATCTGTAAATCTACTTCTCAATGACTCAAGTAGTACTTTTTTCAAGCTTTAAAAGTAATCATGGGGCCGGGTGCCGCGGCTCACACCTGTAATCCAAGCACTTTGGGAGGCAGAGGTGGATGGATCGCCTGAGCTCAGTTCGAGACCAGCTTGGGCCACATGGCGAAAACCCATCTCTACAAAAAAATACAAAAATTAGCCAGGCATGGTGGTGCATGCCTATAGTCCCAGCTGCTCAGGACGCTGGGGCGGGAGGATCGCTTGAGCTTGGGGAGGTTGAGGCCATGATTGCACCACTGATCTCCAGCCTGGGTGACAGTGCAAGACTCTGCGTCATAGGAAAAAAAAAAAAAAAAAAAGGAATCCTGGCTCCTGAAAGATTCTGAAATCTTTTCTGCAGGGCAGATACAATTCTGGGCATGACAGACGGGGACGGGGTGGAGAGGACAGAACTACATGGCGTCTATGACAGCTGAATCCTGGGGCAGCTCACGCTGTAACACAGAAAGCCACTGTCCCTGCTGCTGTCCCCCCTCTGAAGTGCTCAGTTTCATGTCCTGATCTTGCCTGTATTGTGGGGAAAGGGTGGCACCGTGGCCCCGGCTGGCAAGCGCAGCTGGGCCATCCCGTGCACCGCGTGCTCGCCACGGATTTTCAAATTTGGGGATAGGCAATCACTCAGGGAAATAATGCTTCATATCTCCCTCGGGGAAAATGAGGCCTTTACCATTTAAGTCTGTAAAGTTTTGTGTGCAAAGACGGTACTCCTTCCTGCTTCTTTGATTTGTATGAGGTTGTAAAAGAGGTGTTTCGGTTCTCCTGACCTCTGACAGCTGTGCGCGTGGCCCTGGAGGGCTGGAGCGAGCATCTCCTGTCGGCTTATTTACCAGGCACAGGCTGTCCAGGCCTGTTCTGTGCAGCGTGAGCTGCACGGATCGTTGCCAATTTGCAAACTGTTGCTGGTGCACAGTGAGGCAATTACAGAAATCGAGAATAAGTGTTTAGAAACTTTTATAGCGATTCGGCATTTTGGTGACATTTTAAATGTCTTTTATATAAAACGATCAGTCTGCCACAGACTGGAAATTTAAAAAACAAAACAAAACTGTCCATCACAGGGAGTCTGGAAAGCACCACTCTGGATAACGCCGGGCAGGGTCAACGTCAGGAGCCCTCCAGGGTAGGAGGACCAGGACAGGGGCTGAGCCACAGGAGGGGGGAATGGGTGGGCCTCGGGCGGGCTGATGGGACCTTGTCGGAAGGAAGGGGGACTCCATCTCAGGATGGGTGCCGGGAAAGGGCGGGGAACATGCAGGCAGGTGCAGAGGCTGGCAGGAACGTAGGGCAGGGCTGGAGGAGTGACGGCTGCCAGGGGTGGCCAGAGGTGCCTGGACGTGTGGTGGCAGCCCTGGGGAGTCCCTGCCAGCTCTGGAGCAAGGAGGGGACACAGTAGAAGTGACATGTACGGAGGTCAGTCTGGGCACAGGTTGAATCATGCTATATCACGTTCTCATCTTAATCTTCCACCCTGAGGGGTGCTGGCCATAGACACTGATTAAAAGGCTTTTACGAAACGGTCAGTAAAACCAGCCAAGGGAACGTGGGTTTCACGAGCGGCAGGTCAAGGTTAATGTATCTGGGACAGGTGCTCCTAATGACATGGGTCAAAGGTACGGATTTCAGTGCTGTCGCTGGACCCAGAGTGGGCACCGGGCAGCGGGTGGTGGAGGGCCCAACTTCTGGGCCTGGCTGGGCGTGGCCACAAGAGCTTGGCCACAATGGCCAACTCCCAGGAACTTGAGCCACAAACTCCTCCTTCATAAAATAGCAAAAATCATCGCTGTCTCGCATGAACTAAACGAGGTAATAATGAACCCCAAAGCAGTAAGACCTTGGAAATGACACAGACATGACCGTCCTCCCTTTATCTGTTTTTTTTGTTTTGAGATGGAACCTTGCTCTGTTACCCAGGCTGGAGTGCAGTGGTGTCATCTCAGCTCACTGCAACCTCTGCCTCCTGGGTTCAAGCGATTCTCCTGTCTCAGCCTCCTGGGTAGTTGGGCTTACAGGCACATGCCACCATGCCTGGCAAAGGCAAATTTTTATAGTTTTAGTAGAGATGGGATTTCGCCATTTTGGTCAGGCTGGTCTTGAACTCCTGACCTTGTGATCCGCCTGCCTCGGCCTCCCAAAGTGCTGGGATTATTGGTGTCAGCTGCCACGCCCGGCCCATCCTTCCTTTATCTGAAACTGTGGCTCACTCCATCTCAACACAATGGGCACTCCCAGTTGTCCCGTCACAAGGACACAATGGAGAACTAAGAAAGAAACAGAGAGGGGCTTGGGGAGCGATCCAGGGGGCCTGGATGAGAAGCAGCGGCCTGTCAGTCCATAGGGTGATGGCTGGGAGAGACATGGGCAAAAGCTAGAGAGGAAATCAGAGAGAGGAAGAGGTGGCCTTCAAAGCTTTAGGGAGGCTGGGTGTGGTGGCTCATGCCTGTAATCCCAGCACTCTGGGAGGCTGAGGTGGGCGGATCACCTGAGGTCAGGAGTTTGAGACCAGTCTGACTAACATGGTGAAACCCCATCTCTACCAAAAATACAAAAACTAGCCAGGTATGGTGGCATGCACCTGTAATCCCAGCTATTCGGGAGGCTGAGACAGGAGAATTGGTTAAACCCAGGAGTGGAGGTTGTAGTGAGCCCAGATTACGCCGCTGTACTCCAGCCTGGGTGACAGAGCGGGGCTACGTCTCATTAAAAAACAAACAAACAAACAAACAAAAAAACTATGCAAAGCCCAGCATGGCCGCAAACTTGGGCCAGCAGCTCACTCAGTGACCGCTCACCTTCTAGAATGGGGGATTCCACTGGGATACCCAATGGACGGGTTTTGGCCTTTGCTAGATCTACAGACTCCACTGTTTCTCTGCTGCATTCTGCCAGCCAAGTGCAACAGACCATTTTTCCGCTGGCCCAGTTTCCTATGTTTGCTCCCCAACTGGCTGCAGCTGGAACCCACTGGCTATGTGGGAACACATGCCCGCGGGGAGCCCCACGGGGCTGCTCTGGGGAGACTGAACCGGTGCCATGTAAACACGGCACTTAACCGATGATGAAGTGTTTAAGCGCCCCTAGGATCCACAACGGACTCTACCTGCAAAAACATTCATTTCCTTCTGAAATGTTTTGGTTGCTGCAGTCCAGGATAGTGCCAGAATTCTTTTCAACCAAAACACTGAGCTCAGGGGCTCCATGTAGACGCATCAGAATGGACGGCTTCCTTTGCAGAACCAGGCGGGACCCCAGGGGCCAGGGGAACCGCTGACCCCGTCCTGAAGGCTGCCTCCCACCCCGGCCATAGTGCTGCATCCAGTTTGTCGAAACTTAGAGGAAGGAACCGTAACAGAGCCAAGGGGACATTCAGTTAAAATTAAGTTCCTGAGGCCATGAAGTATGAAGGACGTGATGGCCTGCTCAATGCAAATCTTTTCTCTATATCCAGAAACACCACTCTCTACATCCAGAAATCCTATCTGCTTTTTTTTTTTTTTTTTTTTTGAGCTGGATTCTTGCTGTTGCCCAGGCTGGAGTGCAGTGGCATGATCTCAGCTCACTGGAACCTCTGTCTCCCAGGTTCAAGCGATTCTCCTACCTCAGCCTCCCGAGTAGCTGGGATTATAGGCGCAGGCCACCACACCCAGCTAATTCTTCTATTTTTAGTACAGACAGGGTCTCGTCATATTGGCCAGGCTGGAACTCCTGACCTCAGGTGATCTGCCCACCTCGGCCTCCCAAAGTGCTAGGATTACAGGTGTGTGCCATCACACCCAGTCTCATATTTACTTTTTTGGAGACAGGATTTTTCTCTGTTGCCCAGGTTGGAGCACAGTGGCACGATCATAGCTCACTGCAGCCTCTGCCTCTTGGGTTCAAGCAATTCTCCTGCCTTGGCCAGCTGGGACTACAGGCACATGCCACCATGCCCAGCTAATTTTAACATTTTTGTAGAGATGGGGCCTCCATATTTTGCCGTGGCTGGTCTCAAACTCCTGGCCTCATGTGATCCTCCTGCTTCAGCTTCCCAAAGGGCTGGGATTATAGGCGTGAGCCACTGCGCCCAGCCACAGATGTTTTATTTAATGTTACTTTTAAAAAGAAACCTAAAATCCATTCTTAGAAGGGAGTCTTAATACCTCGATCTAGATTCATTCCTGGGGAATAATTTAAAAGCCACAGTCTGGGGTGCCAGAAGGCCCAACTTGGGTCTTAGCTCAGCCATTAAATTGTGCTTTGGGAAAAGGTGACTGTAAATTCATGGAGCTTTTGTTTCTTCATCTATATAAAAAAATAGGACCGGGAATGAAGGCTCATGCCTGTAATCCCAGCACTTTGGGAGGCTGAGGTGGGAGGATCGCTTGAGTCCAGGAGGTGAAGGCTACAGTGAGCCATGATCACCCCACTGCATTCCAGCCTGGGTGACCGAGTGAGATCCCGCAGTGGCTCATGCCTGTAACCCCAGCACTTTGGGAGGTGGATAACCTGAAGACAGGAATTCAAGACCAGCCTGGGCAATGTGGCAAAACCCCATCTCTACAAATAATACAAAAATTAGCCGGGCGTGGTGGTATGCGCCTGCAACTCCAGCCACCCAGCCACTCGGGAGGCTGAGGCACGAGAATTGCTTGAACTCGGGAGGCGGAGGTTGCAGTGAGCTGAGATCATGGCACTTGGCACTGCACTCCAGCCTGGGCGACAGATCAAGACTCTGTCTCAAAAAAAGAAAAAAAAAAAAAGAAACAACAGTACCCTGTTTCACAGATTGGGTGGAAATAATGACTGCCAAACTGACAGATGAATTGATTATAAGAGCAAGTTTTTCTGACGAGACTACTCTCTGCAACCAGCCTCATCTTACTCCTTATGGTTCTTCGGGTGTCCACAACAAGCCCTGGCATACAGCAAGGGCTCGACGGAGTCACTATTGGATAAAAAGGACTCCTACAACTGATACGTACTCATTGTAGCCTTAGGATGAGGGGCTCCTTAGAGGGGCCTTATGATCACTTAATTCCTATTTTAAACATGGGAAAACTGAGGTTTGTAAGTGAACTAGTGATGAAATCATGTGCTAGAAATTGGGGGATCAGGCTGGGCTTGGTGGCTCACGTCTATAATCCCAGCACTCTGGGAGGCTGAGGCAGGAGGATCTCTTAAGTCCAGGAGTTTGAGACCAGCCTGGGCAACATGACAAAACCTAGTCTCTACAAAAAATACCAAAATCAGCCAGGTGTAGTGGTGTGCGCCTGCAGTCCCAGCTATGCAGGAGGTTGAGCTGGGAGGATCCCTTGAGCCTGGGAGGTGGAGGCTGCAGTGAGCCGAGATTGTGCCACTGCACTCCAGCCTGGGTGACAGAGAGAGACCTTATCTTAATTTAAGAAAAAAAAAAAAAAAAAAACCACCCAAAACCGGGGGATCAGAGATAATGGTGCCACCTACAACTAGAATTACTGCCAACTACAACTAGAATTACTAAGGTTTACTTAGTCTTATTACGTGTCCAGCTTTGCTCTAAGTTATTTGCTCACAATAACTTCCGCATCAACCCCGCAGTTTAGAGGCAGGGAAACAGAGACTCAGGGACATTAAGCTCCTTGTTCCCATCACCAGACTGCAGAGCTGGGGTCTGCACCGGGGGCTATGGCTCCAACACCCAAGGTCCTAGCTCCGACGCTGTCCCTTGTCCCTACACAGCATTGAAAGACAGTCTGGAAACCAGCAGTTCAAAGCCACCTTGATTGAGCTGGGAATGTTTGGGGTAAGTGCCATTTGCGCTAATTTCCGAAAAAGCAAGCTGCAAAAAAGTGGTGTGATACCCACTCTCCCTGCTCTATAAACTGGTGCAAAATGTTACCTTATTACCTGTCTGCCTGCCCACCCCCATCCCCCAGCTCATCCTGAACTGTTCCTCACCTTGCAAGGGCACAGCGGAAACCCTCCATTTCCCTGTGTCATTCTGGAGAGGCTCCTGGTTTGGGTCACCACCCGCACACCAGCAATCACCCCTGAGGCCCAGCTGGGGCACTGTGACTGTGTCTGGGATTATGTCTGCGCGACCTCCACCTCGGCCCTGGGTGGACGCCATGCTGGTCTCAGCCCAGCCACGCACAGTTAGCAAAGCTCTTCCTTCGACTTTAACAAGCTCCGGCCCCCAGTTGGTGAAAGCAAACCCCACCAAGAAAGCAGTACTGGTTAAAACGTGATTCCCGAAAAGAGACGCTGAAAACAAAAAAGGGGCAAGCGGCTGTAACTCGAAGGTGCAGAGGCCAGGCGGGGACAGTCCCCCACGGGGCTGGGGCTACCCACCACGTCTGGTGCCTTCTGGATCTGTGAGGCCAGCTGGAGGGAGTGATTGGCGGATGAGAGCTGTTCCCTTAAGGTCTCCGCCTCTCTCTGAGCCACCTCTGCCCTCTGAAGGAAATGAAAAGGGGTGAAAGAGAAAGTACATTCAGTTTAACAACTGACAATTATTACAAGAACATTCATCAATTCATGCCTGACTGACTATAATTGATTTTCCTAAACACTCAACCTAATAAATGCTAGGAAAAAAAAACACAGAATGTGATGGATTTTTATTTTAAACAGTACAAGGAAGAAATAATTGAGCGATTATGACAGTAATTTAACGCTAGGAGCAAAGGAATCCCCTGCTGATACTAATACTCCGGCCCACTGAATTTCCCAGACTGAATAAATACAAGTGGAAATCGAGTCTTTTGATTCAATTTCTTTCTTTTCTCATAGACCAAGAAGATTTTATTGCAGGATTACTCCAGGGAGTAATTCTCACGGGTAAACAGTGAATTAAAGACACTTTGGCCATTCTCTTCCTAAAAACACGCACAAACAATGTTGTGGTTGTTTTTCTTCAGTAAGGATTTCCATCAACGTACAGGATGTAAATGCCACCGCTTTTGTAAGGGTTGGGCTTATTTCAACATATTTAACCCTTCCCTGGACAAAGTGTTTTGAATGCTGATCCTGGCATTTTCAGCCAACCAGACCCATCCGAGGACACAGGCAGGAGGATGGCACAGACCAGCGCGGGGGGCTGCGGGACAAATGAGTGGACTTTTCCAACATTTGCCTGAAATTCCTGAACAAGGAAACCACCACCCCTAGACAGCAAATGGGGATTTCCCAGTGGATGACGAGGACAGGTCACCCCCGTGCCCCCCACCCGACAGAGTGTCTGGGAAAAGACAAACCAGGGCAAATTACCCAAACTCACTGAGCTGCCGCCTACCTATCTGTAAAATGGGAACATGGTCCCTAGCCACGGAAGTGCCCGGGACACAGAACTCAGGCAGAGGTCGTTTGTGAATGGCCTTGTGCCGGTTTAATTCTTAGGACTGAGGCACGGTTCTAAGACAGGTAGGAGACGGTGGCGAATGACATGGGACGTGTGGGCTGAGGCAAAGTTCCGCTTCTTCCTCCCAGACTTACGTTCCACTACTAGAAACATTCAACTGGAAAAGCCTGGCCAAGCAGCATCTCCATCGTGTGTTTTCCTGTTTTGTGGCATGGCAGCGTGTGGCTAATAATAATTGCTGAGAAAGGACTCAGACAGACAAGAAGTTGGCCTGCCCTGGAACTGGCTGATTAATCTAGTTCTAGGAGGAGTGGCTTTGGCAGGTTTAAGCAATTCTGTGGCAACAGCATGGAATCTATTTGCCCTGCATACAGACAAACTATGATTTTTTTTTTTTTTTTTTTGAGACAGAGTCTCGCTCTGTTACCCTGGCTGGAGTGCAGTGGCATGATCTTGGCTCACTGCAGCCTCCACCTCCTGGGTGCAAGCGATTCTCCTGCTTCAGCCTCCTGAGTAGCTAGGATTACAGGTGCCCACCATGCCTGGCTAATTTTTGTGTTTTAAGTAGAGATGGGGTTTCACATGTTGGCCAGGCTGGTCTTGAACTCCTGACCTCAGATGATCTGCCTGCCTTGGCCTCCCAAAATACTGGGATTACAGGCGTGAGCCACCATGCCCAGCCAATTTAGGATATTTCTAATGGCAGTTCCGTCTGCCCAGGGTGGTGCTGGTGGCTCTCTGCCTTGCCTCTCCAGGAGCTCTTGGAATTACATTCAGTTGAATTCACGTGGTGCCTGGCTGGGTCTGTCTAGGCCCAAACAGGTCACCTCTATCACTATCTCTCGTCCACACTGAATCTAGAACCAGCCATCAGGAAAGTGGCAAGGTGACCTGTATGTCCAGGACTATGGAGGTGATTGCTGGTTCATGTTAACTAATCAACTGTTTTTTTTTTTTTGTTTTTGTTTTTTTTTCTGATATTGGAGTCTCACTCTGTTGCCCAGGCTGGAATGCAGTTGTGCGATCTCAGTTAACTGCAACCTCCGCCTCCCGGGTTCAAGCGATTCTCCTGCTTCAGCCTTCTGAGTAGCTGCGATTACAGACATGCACTACCATGCCCGGCTCATTTTTGTATTTTTTGTAGAGATAGGGTTTGCCATGCTGGTCAGGCTGGTCTTGAACTCCTGACTTCAGGTGATCCAACCGCCTTGGCCTCCCAAAGAGCTGGGATTACAGGTGTGAGCCACTGCACCGAGCCTAATCAACTATTAAGACTACAGAAAAATGTCTTCTTCAACAAAAAAGATTTTTTCCCAGTTTATTTCCAGATGGGTCATGCCAAGTGTTTCTGATAATCATGTCACATCACTGAAGAGCTTACGCCTCCCTTGCTGGTCAGTTCAACTCTTGGGCACAAAATATCTAAGACTGCCTGGAATAAGATATATTTGGAGATATTTCTCCTGGTCTCTTGGGCTAGGAAACCTATTTCTTAGCCTAGTGGAGAAGCTGGCTCCGAAGTGTTCTGGAACAGCCAGAGCAGAGGAAGTCCTGGGCACCTGGTTATAAGGTGTCCCTGGGAGCCTACATGGGTTTCAAGCAGGCTTTAGCCGTTCAGAGCGGATACCATCTCATCACAGGGTGACGGTTCACAAAAGAAGGGATCTAGCTGGTGATGATTTCGATCTCTGATTGCATAATTTCTTTCTTTCTCTCTTTTTTTATTTTTATTTTTTGAGATGGAGTCTCGCCCTGTCGCACAGCAGTGTGATTCTGGCTCACTGCAACCTCCATCTCCCAGGTTCAAGTGATTCTCCCATCTCAGCCACCTGAGTAGCTGGGATTACAGATGCATGCCACCATGCCCAGCTAATTTTTGTATTTTTAGCAGAGACAGGGTTTCACCCTGTTGGCCAGGCTGGTCTCGAACTCCCGATCTCAAGTGATCCGCCCGCCTCAGCCTCCCAAAGTGCTGGGGTTACAGGTGTGAGCCCCCGAGCCAGGCCTGACTGCAACATTTCTGTGGAGCGGTTGCATTTGCA
The DNA here is from genome assembly GCF_002776525.5 of Piliocolobus tephrosceles. Taxonomy (NCBI): domain Eukaryota; kingdom Metazoa; phylum Chordata; class Mammalia; order Primates; family Cercopithecidae; genus Piliocolobus; species Piliocolobus tephrosceles. The sequence goes on along the minus strand of NC_045441.1, from coordinate 11,060,798 downwards.
GTTTCCAAGTTCACGGACAGTCTCTCTGTGGCCTGTCTGTTGGAGGTCACGGTGGTGGTCAGACTTCTACCACTTTTGGCTTCACCTCGTTACTTTCATGCAACTTTCTGCTCACGTACTTATTTAGGATTTCTGTCCTGAGGGCGTCGAAAAAAACAGAAAACTCAAAAAACGAAGCGTTGAGGTGGTTTGTGTGGTGAGACATCCACGAAACAGGAGAATTCCCTAAAAAAAGGCCTCATGGCAGTGAAAGGAAGGAACAAGGAAACAGACGCTGATCGGCAGCTGGGATGAATTTGTTTCAGGAGCTGAGAAGTGTAGCCCATTGTTGGCAGCTGAGGCAGGAAGAAGGGGGCCCTGTGCCGGTTCGGTGCATGGTGACACTGGTTTTGAGGCTCTGGCATCTTCCTGAAGACCCCTGTTCAACCACCTGTAGCTGTGTTTCCAGATCCGGAACCCCAGACGCAAGAGCGGTGGCTGCCCTGAGACATCACTTCCCTGTGATTACTGCCGGGCTCCCGTCTCCTCCTGTGTCCCTGCAGAGGCAGAGCTACAGGGAGTCCTCACTCTACTTTTGTGTCTGCCTCACCATGAGAACGGCCCCTCGCCGAGCCTGAGCACTGTCCCGGGAGATCTTTCTTGTTGTTTCTTGCCTATTCTCTGTCCTTTGCTGAGAAACCACAGTAGATGCTAGAAACATGGGGGCGAGGAGGGTACTGCTTGCATATCGGTGGTAACCTGGACTACGATGGCAGAAAACAGTTGCCCAGCAAGGGGACTGGCGGCCATGGGGCTCACACAAGCCGATGCCTGCCACCTGGCGACGGTATCCAGGACATTGTCATGAAGGTCCCTGGCATGTGTGGCCCCAGGCACACCTCACATCCTCCTCCTCTCAAAGTGGAAGGCCCTTTTCGGGGAAATGACTCTTAGCCGGCATCAAGTTAAACTCTGCCTCCCTTCAGCAGTCACCTGGGACTAGCAAGCAGCCAGCGACACCGTGTCTCAGGAATTCTTCCTGTTAGAGTCAAGCCAGCAAATACAGAGATGGTTTCCACCGTGAGACCCAGGGGGGCTTCACGTCTCTGGGGAAGGTGAAGGAGGCTGTTCTGCTCCCTGGGCTGGTGTCACATTCCTCACTGGGTGATCTGGGGAGGGGCAGCTGGAACCAGGGGTCCACGAGGTCACCTCATCCTAGAGGAAGTTCCACAGGCCCCCCAACCCCTGCCCATCTCTCCTCTGCCCCTGCCCATCCCTCCCAGCACTTCGGGAGGTTGAGGTGGGCAGATCACTTGAGGTCAGGGGTTTGAGACCAGCCTGGTCAACATGGTGAAACCCTGTCTGTACTAAAAATACAAAAATTAGCTGGCTGTGGGGGTGTGCACCTGTAGTCCCAGCTACACAGTGGACTGAGGCATGAGAACTGCTTGAACCCAGGATGGGGAGGGTGCAGTGAGCTCACACGACTGCACTCCAGCCTGGGTCACAGGGCAAGCAAGACTCCATCTCAAAAAAAAAAAAAAAAAAAAAGTTTTCCTCTAATCTCAGTGCCCCCGATTGGGATGTGAATACAGGATGCAGACAGCTACTTCCAGGCCTCTGAAGTCTGAAAAATTTGACTCATAAAACATGGTGAGGCACCATGGGAAGGACACAGAGAGGGATGGGCTTGCAGAGGATAAAGACAGGGCCTTGGGCCAGCTGCAGCCTGCGGGGGGGAGGTGTGGGGAGAGGGCTGGGGGGCCTGGCGTGAAACACAGCCCCAGACCTGTGGAGGGATGACTGTGGTTAGGAATCTCTTGGGAGGCTCATTTTCTTCTCCCTCTGGAACCAACAAGAGGGAACCCTCACCGTCTCCCCTTTAAGGGCAGACTCCTTTCCACATCCCCCCAGTCGACACTTTCAGAGTGTGGCCTTTGAAGTCCCTGGTTTTAGATGGGTTGGGGGGGAGTCTCTGATCCAATCTTTCACCCCTTTCTTGGCCCCAGGTTTACTCTCTTGTTCTCTGCTTGCATGGCCATTAACATTCAGGCTTGAGGACACCAGAGATGAGCAAGTCCCCTGAGGAACAAAGCAGCCCCAGAGCCGAGGATGGGCTGAGCCCTGCTTCCCCACCCCCAGCAATTACAGTGAACATCTCGACTTCCAGAGGTAACCCCACGTCAGTGACTTTGCAGGAAGGAGGCCAGGAACGTCTACCACGGCTGGAGACCAGATGCTGACCACCACGTGTCCCATGCTGATGCTGCACCAGTGGCCAAGGCCTCCATGGAGACCCACTCTCCATGGTGAGGTTCAGCTGTGGTTTCCAACCTCTAACCTCAACCTGGAGGGTCCTCCACTAGGGCAGTCTTGTGACATAAACACCAGGCAGGTGAACGGGAGGAGGGCAGCTCACTTCAGTGACTCCCTCCCAGCCCCACTGTGGGCTAGGAGAATGTGCCACTGCACTCCAGCCTGGGCGTTAAAGCCCATATTCATTCAGTACATCTTTTTGAGCACCGACTCTGAGCAGGCCTCATAGGTACTAAAGAAATGCTGGTTTCGGCCGGGCGCGGTGGCTCAAGCCTGTAATCCCAGCACTTTGGGAGGCCAAGACGGGAGGATCAGGAGGTCAGGAGATCGAGACCATCCTGGCTAACACGGTGAAACCCCGTCTCTACTAAAAATACAAAAAAACTAGCCGGACGAGGTGGCGGGCGCCTGTAGTCCCAGCTACTCCGGAGGCTGAGGCAGGAGAATGGCGGAAACCCGGGAGGCGGAGCTTGCAGTGAGCTGAGATCTGGCCACTGCACTCCAGCCCGGGCAGCAGAGCAAGACTCCGTCTCAAAAAAAAAAAAAAAGAAATGCTGGTTTCAAAGCCGGGCGCAGTGGCTCATGCCTGTAATCCCAGTACTTTGGTAGGCCAAGGGGAGAGGATCGCTTGAGCCTGGGAGTTTGAGACCAAGGCCCACCAGCAACTCAGATCACCACTGCTCAGAAAGGAGGCCCTCGAGGGGCAGTGGGTGGGCCGCTGTTTTTCACTGCAAAAAAGCCATGAATTGCTGAAAGCCCTGGGACAGGGTTTCACACCCAGTTTGAAGTGCAAAGCTGTGGCTTCTTATTTACCCCGGGACGGGGTTTCACACACAGTTTGAAGTGCAAAGCTGTGGCTTCTTATTTACCATGAAGTCTCAAGAGTTCTGAACCTTTACTGTCACCAATTGGGACAGTAAGTATTTATGCCAGTGCACTGATGTTCAACAAACAGGTGTGAATGAGGCTCGGACATAACTGACAGGTGCCAACTACTCTACCACTTCTCTGTAACAGGAGCACAGTGCTTTAGCAATAAAAGAGCGCTTCAGGTCTCAGTAGAACATTCTAACTACATGCCTAGGGAAAACGAATGCTGTATGCCAGTGAGCTAGTAAATTGCTCCTCCTGGGGGTTTCCTGATGGGAAAGGCGTTGGTCCAGATGCCTGCCGCCTGCACCAGTGTGGGACCGTGTCTGCGCCCTCCTCTTACTGCCCAGCCCACCTCCAGCTCACCTCCGCAGGGACGGCCTCGGGTCAGGCCCATGCCATCTCTCCCCTTACTGCCACACTAGCTTCCCACTGCTCCCCTGGCTTCTGGTCTTTCCACTCCCATCTGTTCTCCAAGGTACAGCCAGAGAGATCCTTCTAGAACTCAAACCTGATGTCTCAATCCTGCCTACGATTCTTCAGTGCTCCCAGGATTAATCCTTCACACTGGGACCCTCCTGCAGGCCCGGCCAGGTCCCCTCCTACCAGCCCACTCTCCGACCCGCATCTCTGGTGTTGGTTTTGAACTCCTGGGCCCAAGAGATCCTCCCACCTCAGCCTCCTGGGTTAGCTGGGACCACAGGTATGCACCATCACACCTGGCTAGTTTTTTTTTAACTTTTTGTAGAGATGGGGGTCTCACTATGTTGCCCAGGCTGGTCTCAAACTCGTGGGCTCAAGCGAGCTCCTGCCTCAGGCTCTCCAAGTGCTGGTACTATAGGTGCCACCACCACTATGCCAAGCTCTGGGCAGCTTTTCTCCTAGTTGATGGCCCAGGCCAACGTCCCCTTCTCTGGCTTTCCTTTAACCTTCCACTTCTTTTCCTGCTGAAAATATTCTCTTAATATTCCAGGGCTTGCATCTTTCCTCTCTGAATGCTTCTCATGTCACGAACTCCTAGACTTCAGGGTCAAAAGGCACCCTTTGAGTCTTCTTGTTCAATCCCTCCTTCGGTCTACTCTGTGGCTGATTTCCCATCTCATGCTCTCCGGGAGGGCTGGCGAATCTGCTTGCATAGCTCTGGTGACAGGGAGCTCACTCTCTCCAGAGCAAGCATCTTTCAGCGTGGCACCTCTGGAGAGCCAGACTGAGGAGGACCACCATTGGGAACAAGCTTCCTGACTGGGCATGGTGGCTCACACCTGTAATCCCAGAACTTTGGGAGGCGGAGGTGGGTGGATCGTGTGAGCCCAGGAGCTCAAGAGCAGCCTGGGCAAACATTGCAAAACCCTGTCTCTACTAAGAACAATAATTAGCTGGACGTGGTGGCATATGCCTGCAATCTCAGCAGTTTGGGAGGCTGAGGTGGGCAGATCGCTTGAACCCAGGAATTCGAGACCAGCCTGGGCAACACAGCAAAACACCACCTCTACTAAAAATAAGAAAATTAGCCGTGCGTGGTGGCGTATGCCTGTAGTCCCAGCTACTGGGGAGGCTCAGGCAGGAGAATTGCTTGAACCCAGGAGGGGGAGGTTGCAGTGAGCTGAAAATGTGCCACTGTATTCCAGCCTGGGCAACGCAGCAAGACTGTCTCAAAAACAAAAATAAAAAAGTTTCCTCCCGCCAGCCTCTATGCTTGGTTGGGGTCTACAGGGGTCTCTCAGAAAAGGCGTGGCTCCATCCCCTGGCCTTTCTTTCTTTCTGGTCGGCCCTTGAGAGCTACAAGGACAGAACGTACAAATACCCCCACAGCCCTTCCCTCCTTCTCATCTTTTCGTGTCCCAGATTCCTGAAATTACTCCTCTTGCTCCTGTTGTCCAGTGATGCTGCTGTCTTTCCCTGCTACCCCAAGATTAGGAACGTCTCTGAACCCCATAGTTCCTTTTGCGTTAGAGCCCCTCCCTGTCCTGGCCCCATATGGAGTCATCTCTGAACACACTCCAAGGAGCTGTTTTCTTTACAGTGTGGCTTCCAGTCTAAAATGGAATTTCCAGCCGGGTGTGGTGGCTCACTCCTGAAACCACAGCACTTTGGGAGGCCAAGGCGGGCGCGCAGATCACCTGAGGTCAGGAGTTTGAGACCAGTCTGACCAACACGGTGAAATCCTGTCTCTACTAAAAATACAAAAATTAGCCAGGCGTGGTGGTGGGCACCTATAATCCCAGCTACTCGGGAGGCTGAGGCAGGAGAATTTGCTTAAACCCAGGAGGCAGAAGATGCAGTGAGCTGAGATTGTACCATTGTACTCCAGCCTGGATGACAAGAGTAAAATTCCATTTCAAAGAAGAAAAATACATAAATTTAAAAACCGGAATTTCCCAGGCATGGACTCACTGCTGCCAATGAGCAGAATCACCACCTTCTTCATTTTAGAAACTGTATTGCTATTAATGCAGCCATATCAGGCTATTAACTCTGGCTGAGTTGTTGGTGAGAACTCGCCTCTACCACTTACCACCCTTTCCTGAATGCACGACTTTGCAATTCCCCCAAAACCTGTGCTTCTTCAGCAGCTATAGAACTAACATTTATTGAGGCATCTTTTTCTTTTTTTTTTTTTTTTGAGATAGGGTCTCACTCTGTCACCTAGGCTGGGGTGCAGTGGTGCAATCATAGCTCACTGCAACCTCCACCTCCTGGACTCAACTGATCCTCCTGCTTCAGCCTCCTGAGTGGCTGGGACTACAGGCACACTGCCACACCCAGTTAACTTTTGTATTTTTTATGGAAATGGGGTCTTGTTAAATTGCCCAGGCTGGTCTCAAACTCCTGACCTAAAGTGATCTGCCTGCCTCGGTCTTCCCAAGTGTTAGGATTACAGGTGTGAGCCTCTGCGCCTGGCCACCATCTACTTTTTACTCTGGCATTTTACCTCTAATCCTCAAAACAACCTTGCAAAGGAAGCATTAGCTAAATTCCCTTCCTTTCTTTCAAAAATTTTTAATATATTTGAAATCGTGGTAAAATACACAAAGCATAAAATTTACCACCTCAACCATTAGCGTACTTTTCAGTAGCGTCAAGGATGTTTACGTGCTTGTGCAATTAATCTCCAGAATTTTTTCATCTTGCAAAACCAAAACTTTGTACCCATTTAACAACAACTTCGTATTTCCCTCCTCCCCTCGTTCCTGGCAGTCACCGTGGCACTTTCTGTCTCTCGAAGTTGGCTCCTCCTGAGACTTCATAGAGGTGGAATCATTCCATCTTTGTCTTTTTTTGTGACTGGCGTATTTCCCCTGGCATAATGGCCTCAAGGTTCATTTTTCTTTTGATTTTTTTAATGACCAAGAAATTTAAGAGATTAAGAGACCCGTCAAGGCCACACAGGAAATACCAAGTTAGGAACTGAACCCATGTCGTTCTGGAGTCAGCACCTGTCCCTGCGGTCCTGTCTGGTGTTTCCTAAGACTGGGGTCCACCGAGTGGCTTTGGCACCTTGAGAAGTGCGTTTGCTTTGCCAAACTTCTTAGGTACCTGGGGCCTGTCTCTGAGACCACAGAGAGCCTGTTCCAGACAGTGCACTGATATTCACAGGATAAGGCTCTCCCGTTTAACAAACCAGGCTCTCCTGTTGGGTACATTAGATTGTCCAAAAGTGCCATCTAAAGGCAAGGTATGCCCAGGACTGGCCTTGAGCGGAGAGGGGGAGTTGGTGGACACTTGAGAAACAGGAATAGCGATCTGTGATGAAGGTGACTCCTTCCAATAACTGCTTTTTTTTTTTGAGACAGATTCTTGCTCTGTCGCCCAGGCTGGAGTGCGGTGGTGTGATCGGCTCACTGATTCTCCTGCCTCAGCCTCCTGAACAGCTGGGATGACAGGTATATGTCACCGCAACCGGCTAATTTTTATATTTTTATCAGAGACGGGGCTTCACCATGTTGGCCAGGCTGGCCTCGAACTCCTGACCTCAAGTGATCCACCCACCTCGGCCTCCCAAACTGCTGGGATTGCAGGCGTGAGCCCAGCCGGGGGACCACTTTCTTTTCAGAGCAACAGCAGCACTGGCTAAAGCAAAATGTTTTCCTGTTCTGTGGGGTCCCTGTGAGAGGAAGGGGTTTTGGAATGGCTGAATTTTCCAGGCAGCAGAGTGTTTAGAACCACCCAACACCATGTACCTAATTATGTGCCAGACACTGTGCTGGGTACTTGCCATAAGGCCTCTCTGAGAACCAAGTGTCAGCCAAAAGGGGGCTGTCAGCTGACAGCCCTCGCTGCAGCAAGTGGCTGCAACCCATGAGAACGTGGCGGTAAGGAACTCTCCTAGGATAACACCGTGGTAAGATGTCTATGCTGTCACGGATGCCACAGCTACACAGACGGGTGTTTAGAGACGGAGTAAGGAAAAGGAGACAGTTACCACTTTGGAGGGGATGTTCACCATGGGATGTCTGAGATGCTGGAACCACATCAAAGACTTTGCCAAGGAAATGGTTCCTGGGACTTTTTATGTCTTTTCCTACTTCTCACGACATCAGAAGCAGCATCGACGTTGAAAGCTGTCAGTAAAAAATGGAAGGATAACCAGCCTTCTAACTTCGGGTGACACATCTTCCGAGATGCCAGAAATGGGCCCGCTAGTGTGGGTTTTAGGACTAAAAGCGTCCAGGGTCCTACCTGGTTTGCCCTTTCAAGGTCCGTCATGATCATTTCAATCTCGTCGGCCCTAGGAGGGTGAGAGGGAGAGAGCAGGTTAGTCACAAGGAGCCCGGCTCAGCGGGTGACTGAAGGGACAGCTTCCTAGCTCAGGGCTCGGGAAGGGCTATGTGGAACCATGAGTCAATGCTATCCAGCAGGAGGAGGTGGGCTCGCACTGGGGGAAGAGATGTGCTTGCTGATGCTATGCGCTCTTTTGATAATCACATGTTGGTGCACATGGACTGCCTGCCTTTGATGGGGTCCCAATTTCACTGAGGAGACAAACCCATAAAAATATAAAATACACCTTGTCCTGTCAAGGGTTCAAAAAGAGCTCTGAGAAGAGTGCTCCGAAAAAAACAGAGGGAGAAATAAATTATCTTTGTGGGAGGGAATCAAGGAAGGCTGCAGAGGAGGTGACAGGTAAGTGGGGTTTTGAAGATTGAGTAGAAGTTTGCCAGGCTGGGGGTGAGAGGAGGAGCCGGGGAAAGGCTACTTTAGGAAAAAGCACTTGGCAGTGAAAGCCTCACCAGGAATGAGGAAACCAGGAGAAGGTGGTCAACTGGAGGTAAGGAGGGCAGGTGAGGATGGAGACACAGGTTGGGGAACTGTACAAGGCTGCAATGCAGACTGTGTGGGTTCATTGCTATGGCCCAGCCTGCTCATAAAAGCAATTGTCCAGGTTTTTCCCTTTTTCTGTTTTTAAAGTATTTCCTTTAGTAATCTGAAGGCAAATATGAGAATCCAACACAGAGCATCATGAGAGAGGAATGTGGAGAGTGTTTTTATGTTTGTTTGTTTTGAGACAGAGCTCTGTCACCCAGGCTGGAGTGCAATGACGTGATCTCGGCTCACTGCAACCTCCGCCTCCCTGGTTCAAGCAATTCTCCTGCCTCAGCCTCCCGAGTAGCTGAGACTACAGGTGTACAGCACCATACCCGGCTAATTTTTGTATTTTTAGTAGAGATGAGGTTTTGCCATGTTGGCCAGGCTGGTCTCGAACTCCTGACCTCAGGTTATCCAACCGCCTTGGCCTCCCAAAGTGCTGGGATTATAGGCATGAGCCACCGCACCCGGCCTGGAGAGTCCTTTTGAGAAGGGCACGGCCAACTCCAAAAGCCTATGGGGGGTTAGAGCAGGAAACCAGGGCAGACCACCACCCCAACGTCTGCAAGCAGGTCCTGAGGATGGTCTCTTGTGAGGAGCCACAGGCTAGAACTGTCTGTGACCCAGGGAAGGTTTTTTAGCATGCCCAAGGGCCCTGGAGCCAATGTTATAGCCACAGGGACCTGGCTGGGGTTGAGGGCTCTCATTCTATGGCTCTGAGTCCACACGCACCTGCACTCTGCTGCCTTCAGGATGTAATCCCTCCCTCAGCCACACGCACGGCCCTTCTACACCAAGGCTCCTTCCTTCTTTTGGCCTTACCCGCCACTCATTCTCAGGGCCCTGTTCTCCAACAACTCCCACCATGTGCGAGACTCTGAAGAGCCAGGCCTTCCTCGGCACTAGGCCTCTACTTGCGCTGCTTGCCTGAATGCCTTCTCCTCCCAGGGAACCTCATCTCCTACTTCCACCCCCTCTGTCCTTCCCAGACCCTCCCAGCGGCTCCGTCTCAGGGAGTAGCACTTTCTCGAGTCCTAGTTTGCAGGTTTGAGTTTTCATTGGGTGCTCACACTGTGAGCTCTCTCTGAATGCTGGGCCATAGGTCCCTTTTGTCCTATATCCCTAGAATTTGTCCAGTATTCACTGGGCTGTGTGTCATGTTGGATGCCAGAGTCCTGGATGTGGCCCATCCTGTCAGAGAAAGGCAAGTCTATTCCTGGGGACAGCCCAGGGCACCAGACAGGCCTGACAATGAGAGCTCTGTCCTTCCGGAACCTGCTCCATGGTCCCAAGGAGGCAGGTGCAAGTGAGAGTACCTACCTACCCTACTATGGTTTGTCTCCACCAAAACTGCTACTGAAATTTGATCCCCAGCGTGGGGGCACTGGGAGGTGGGGTCTAGAGGGAGGTGTTTGGGTCATGGGGGTGGATCCCCTCATGAATGGCTTGGTGCCATTCTCCTGGCAGTGAATGAGTTCTTGCTCTGACCAGACTTTAGGGATTGGATGAATTCCCTTAAGAGTGGGATATCATAACCCCAGGAACCTCCCTGGGTTGTCCCTCTTGGGATGCATCCACCTCCCCTTTGACCCTATCCGTCACGTTATGACGCAGCACGGAAGCCCTCGCCAGGAGCCAGGGCCATGTCCTCGAACTTCCCGGCCTGCAGAACCGTGAGCCAAATAAACCTCTTTTCTTTATAAATCACCTGGCTTCAGGTGTTCTGTTGCAGCAACAGAAAACGGGCTAAGGTACACCCACGATGCTGAGAGGTGGAAAAACTGTCTCTGGGCCCCTGGGCTGGGGAATTTTTGTGGCCTGAGGCTTTTGCAGCCTTTAACTGCACACAGTGATTTGAGGCAGTCTTATCAACTCCCAGCAGCCTGAATAGGGTAACAGATGCCTTGTGATCGAGTTCAATGTTCATTGTATCTGTTTGAAATAATATCCGGCTTTCAGACTGGTCTGAGAAAAAGTCTGAAAAAGCCTGTCAAATGGCCTAGTTAAATGAAGCTATTTTTAGGACAATTTCATGAAGAAGGCAGTGTCTCTGTAAGATAAGTACCCAAACTGGGCCTCTGCAATACAGTGCTGGGTGCAGGCAGTGGGGAAGGGACGGGGCTGCTTAAATGATGAAACATCCCACTGTATCATCTCAAAGTGAAACCTACAAGATCTGACAGAAAAATTGCTGTGCAAAGATAGTCTAACACTACAAATGGTAATTAAAAAAATTAAAAGTGTTAAGGGTCTTATATCAGAAAAGGATAATCACCAGTCAATGCAGAAAGCTGCTACCATGACACCCTGTTGATGAAGAATTCAGAGTGTAAACTCCTTCAGACACAAAATAAAAGCTTGCAAACTTTTCTTAAGGCTAATGGCAAGGTTTTTTTTTTTTTTTTTTTTTTTTTTTTGTGAGACAGGGTCTCACTCTGTCACCCAGGCTACAGTGCAGTGGCATGATCTTGGCTCACTGCAACCTCTGCCTCTTGGGCTCAAGCAGTCCTCCTGCTTCAGCCTCCAGAGTAGCTGGGACTAGTGGCATATGCCAGCACACCCACCTAAATTTTTTTTTTTTTGGTAGGGCCATGGTTTTACCACGTTGCCCAGGCTGGTCTTAAACTCCTGGGCTCAAGCCATCCACCCGCTTCGGTCTCCCAAAGTGCTGCGACTATAGGCATGAGCCTGTCCCAAATCACAAGTTGTAAACATAGTTTTGTACTTTAGTTACCTATCGTGTATTTCCAATGTTCACATACACAGGTCAAAACTGCCCTGGCTACCGTCACTCATTCATTCACTTGCTCCACGAGCGTTTCAGACCCCTAAAAGTTTCCTGGTGCTGGAATGGGCACATAGAGATGCAGACATGGGTCCTGGGTATCTCACCAATGTCGTAGATTTAAAAGATGATAACAAAAATACATAGCTGCTGCATACCCACAAGATGTGCAGAGGTTGACAATTGCCTAAATCCTCCTCTGAATGCATCAGCAGAGTTGGCTGAAGAACTTGGGAGGTGGATAGGGACTGGTCGGGCTGGTGAGTGAAGAGACACTGAACGTGGGTCTAGGTAAGGACTTTTCCTAATGGCTCCAGTGTGGCCCTATATAAGCCCTCTCTTTCTTTAATTCTGGCTAAATTTATTTTCATTTGAATACTTCTATTCTGTTTGAAACTGCTATTACTTGGATATTGTTGGCATAGCTACTTCTCTCCTCCATGTCGTTCAACTTTTCTTTTATATTTTGCTATTTCTTTATCCTTTCCTGCTGCCTTCTAGATCAAGGTTAACTTGATCTAACTGGTCTTCAGCAATTTGTCTTCTTTTTTTTTTGGAGACAGGGTCTTGCTCTATCACCCAGGCTGGAGTACAGTGGTGTGATCATGGCTCATGGCAGCCTCAACCTCCTGGGCTCAAGCGATCCTCCCACTTTAGCCTCCCTAATAGTTAGGACTACAGGCGCATGTCACCATGCCTAGCTAATTTTTCTATTTTTTTTTTTTTTTTTGGTATAGATGGGGTTTTGCCATGTTGTCCAGGCTGGTCTTGAACTCCTGGGCTCAAGCGATCCTCCCACCTCAGCCTCCCAAAGTGCTGAGATTATAGGTGTGAACCACTGCACCTGGCCTATCTTCTACTTCCTCTTTCTGGAATTCCTATTAGGTGGATGTTGGAGCTCCTGAATTGATCTCTAATTTTCTTTTCTTTCTAACATCTACAGATATATGTTTTTAGTTACTTTCTGGGAAATATCTTCATTTTTATTTTCCACGTTTGTGTTGATTCTTTTATTTATTTACTTAAAAAAATTTTGTTTATAGAGATGAAGTCTTGCTATGTTGCCAGGCTGGTCTCGAACTTCTGAGCTCAAGCAACCCTCCAGCCTTGGCCTCCCAAAGTGCTGAGATTCCAGGCATGAGCCACCAGACCTGGCTGGCAATGTATCCTTTCTTCTTTGCTCCTAAGTTATTCGATTTTTTACACTGTTACTTCCACTTGGTCCATTTGAAAATTACCTTTTGGTTTTGCTTCACACTGCCAATATCTTCCTCTGTTTCCCTGAGTGCCTTTGTCATGCTGACTTTGTCTTTGTGGCCCAGCTGTCCTGCCTCATATCACGCCCACTGTTGGGGTCTGGGTGTGTGTTTCAGAAGCACTGCTCTCCTCTGCGGCCCAGCTGTCTTTGCCTGTGTGCTTGAGTCCTTCCAGGGATACCAGTCGCTCTTTCTGGCAATGTACATGGTGGGAGGACAGATAAGCCAGCCCTGCTGTGTGTCTCTTAAGTGAATTGAAGGAGAAAAACACACGGCAGGCATTCAATACCTTTCTGCTGAAGATAGGAAGGAAGGGAAGGGGATGGCCCCAGTCTCCGAGATGCCTCACCGATGCCTCCCCTCTGCTGCTTGTCAACCAGGAAAACCCTCTGGCCAGGGAGCTTACTTAGCCTTGACTCTTCTGGGAGCAGCAGCAACGGGAGGACACCGTCTCCCTGGGTGCAGCTTCCTGATCCTGGAGTGTGGAGCTGAAAAGCTGGAGGCCCTGGCTGCCTGGGGGTGCCAGCTCGCCCCTGGCTGCTTTCATCCACTCCTCACTTGCGGCCTGGTGTTGCCAGCGGCCAAAGGCCCAGGTATAGAGAAGAGCAAGGTTCCAGGGGCCCTGCTTTACACAGAGGCCGGCTTGGCAGGGCTGGGGTCCATGCAGGTCAAGTCCAGTTCCTGCCAGGTTTATGGGGCCTGGGTGGGGCTTGGGCACCTCCGGGAAAGTGCACACTCTCTGGATTTCTTCTCAGATAGCACATGGCTTTGGATTTTCACCAGGACACCCAATATCCAGAAAACCATGCCTCATCTCCAGAAGATTTCATGTCACTTATAAAAAATCAGTCACATTGACGCGGGAAGGTGCACACTTGGCAGTTTGAGGCAATCCCTGGAAGTGAATTTTAAGTTTTCCATCTCCTGGTCAGTTGCGCTTTGGTTACTAAGCAACTGCTAAACGGACCAAAATATTGAATGTGATAACAAGGACTGCACTTACCTTCCACGATGAGAGCAACTCTCTTTTCCCCAAGCTTTCAAATGACAATGATGATACCACACTCTGCCATTGCAGGGCAGGACTATTCCATACCAGGGATTGTGGTGACAGCCGGGCCCGGAGGGGCTACCGTCTCCATTCATAGAAGAGACCAGAAACCACAGGAGGAGACAATGGGAGGAACCAGGGATGCAGTTGGCGAGGAAACATTCTGATTATTATTTTTAAAGTCGGCCGGGCACAGTGGCTCACGCCTGTAATCCCCGCACTTTGGGAGGCCAAGGCGGTTGGATCACCTAAGGTTGGGAGTTCAAGACTAGCTTGGCCAACATGGTGAAATTCTGTCTCTACTAAAAATACAAAAATTAGCCAGGTGTGGTGGTGCATGCCTGTAGTCCCAGCTACTTGGGAGGCTGAGGCAGGAGGATCGTGAGCCAAGATGGCGCGACTACATTCCAGCCTAGGTGACAAAATGAGACCTTGTCTCAAAAAAAAAAAAAAAAGTCTGTATGTTTGTTATTCATTTTTCTGACAACTCTTTATTTTTGATGCGATATTTTTAGTTCTGTCGCCCAGGCTGGAGTGCAGTGGTGTGATCACAGCTCATTGCAGCCTCCAACTCTTGTCCTGAGCTCAAGTGATCCTCCTGCCCCAGTCTCTCGAGTAGCTGGGACTTACAGTTGAGAACCACCGAGCCCAGCTAATTTAAAAGAAAAATTTGTTTTTTAGAGACAGGGGTCTTACAGTGTTGCCCAGGCTGGTCTTAAACTCCTGAACTCAAACAATCCTCCTGCCTTGGCCTCCACAGTAGCTAGGACTACAGGCATGCACTACTACACCTAGGTAATTTTTTCTTTTTTGTAGAGACAAGGTTGATCCTGCTATGTTGCCAAGGCTGGTCTTGAATTCACAGCCTGAAGCGATCCTCCTGCATTGGTTTCCCAGAGTGCTGAAATGATAGGCATAAGCCACTGTGCCTGGTCCGTTATTAATTTTTCTAAGGAGGTATTCTTTTTTAAAAGCTGAAAGGAAAACACAACTAGCTAAGTGTGATCAGGGCTTTGGAAGATGCGAAGTGGGGATCATCAGTGTTTGCAGACCAGGACCAAGGAGGCAGGTCTTGCCTTGGGGCATCTCCCAACCAGTTTTTTGTTTTTTTGTTTTTTGAGACAGAGTCTTGCTCTGTTGCCCGGCTGAAGTGCAGTAGCACAAACTCAACTCACTGTAGCCTCTGCCCTCCCGGTTCAAGCGGCTCTCCTGCCTCAGCCTCTCAAGTAGCTGGAATTACAGGCGCACCCAATCATAGCTAATTTTTGTATTTGTATTTTTATTTTTTGAGATGGAATTTCGCTGTTGTTGCTTAGGCTGGAGTGTAATGGTGTGATCTCGGCTCACTGAAATCTCCGTCTCCTGGGTTTAAGCAACTCTCCCTGCCTCCGCCTCCC
>NC_045441.1:10847959-11045737 GCF_002776525.5 Piliocolobus tephrosceles | reverse complement strand
TTAGATGGAGTCTCGCTCTGTCGCCCAGGCTGGAGTGTGCTGTGGCGAGATCTCAGCTCACTGCAAGCTCCGCCTCCCGGGTTCCCGCCATTCTCCTGCCTCAGCCTCCGGAGTAGCTGGGACTACAGGCGCCCGCCACCTCGTCCGGCTAGTTTTTTGTATTTTTTAGTAGAGACGGGGTTTCACCATGTTAGCCAGGATGGTCTCGATCTCCTGACCTCGTGATCCACCCGTCTCGGCCTCCCAAAGTGCTGGGATTACAGGCTTGAGCCACCGCGCCCGGCTCCCACCCCAGTCTTAATCATCCACTTTCTCTCCAAACTGCTGCCTCCCCCCATCGAATTAATCCCGCCTGACAAACTGTCTGCAATAAGTAATACGAAAGTGCCCAGGGGTTAATACCACAACTGTAAATGCAATCTTGGAAGCGCAGTAATGAATTAAATGGCATGTGGTTTCATGGTGTGAGTGTCAACAGTATTCCAAAGATTTTTCATTCTCTTCATGCTGAAGGCTCAACTAACCATATCAGTATCTGCAGCCTGACATTGGTCTAAAATCATTTATTTTCCAAAGTCCGTAATAACCGCACATATTGTTTGCTCAGCAAAATGATTTATTATAAAAATTTAGTTCTCTCCCCTTTTTATGAACTGACAAAACAGCTTCCACTGATCTATTAACCTGCCCGGTATTATGCTCGGCTCTGACTTCAAATAGCGAATAATTTCGGTTTGGCCTAGAATATGTAGTTCATTCAATCAGTTCCCTACAGATCATTTCAGGGTATTCTCTGGGCTAACACAGTTTTTATGAGGAACTGAAAAAGACATGGTCAAGGTCGATGGAAGGGAAATTATATCCACGCTAGAAACTCTAGTATTTACTTTCACGCGAGCCTCCTGGGGGCTAAAGCATGGCATTGGGGCACGGTGTTGGCACATATTTCAATACCCAAATAAGCACGCTGACATCAGGAGCTGTTAAAACAGAGTATATCTACAAGGCAGTTGGAAAAACATACAGAGTGGCCTTCAAAGACTAGTGTATCTTCTTAGACTCGATTCATAAGCCAATAGTCTCGGCCCGGCCCGATGGCTCACGCCTGTTATCCCAGCACTTTGGGAGGCCGAGGTGGTGGATCACTTGAGACCAGGAGTTTGAAACCAGCCTGGTTAACATGATGAAACCCTGTCTCTACTAAAAATACAAGCATTAGCCGGGCATGGTGGCGGGTGCCTGTAGTCCCAGCTACTCGGAAGGCTGAGGAGGGAGAATCGTTTGAACCCGGGATGTGGAGGTTGCAGTGAGCTGAGATCGTGCCACTGCACTCCAGCCTGGGCACCAGAGCAACATCCTCTCTCCAACAAAAAAAAAAAAAAAAAAAGAAAGAAAGAAAAGAGAGAAAGAAAGAACACCAATAGTCTCAATACCAGATGATAAAGTTCTTTGGCATTGAAAGAAGAAATATCTACAGATGAATTCCTCCTGCTTTAATAGAAAAGCTCCTGTTAGGTTTGATCCAGTGAACTCTCCTCTTCCACCCCAGGGTTGCACGTGATGACCTGCTCTGTCCTTAAGAGGGGTCATTTCTCAAGACAACTTACACCACAGGTAAGGCTTCCTTAGCGCAGGGGGTAGAGGAAAGGGACAGAGGTGGGGCTCACTGGACCTCACCCAGAAAGAGCAGGTTGCTGAAGCGGTGGAGACAGCGCCAGGCTCTTGAGGAGGGTCACTTGGCTCTGTGTCTGGAATCCCCTTAACTCGGGGGTCAAAGAGTTGGGGAAGGAGTGGGGGACAAGCCTTTAGGAAAAGCTCACCAGAGCACAAACGCCTGAGCTTACGGAGAGGAAGGGCTGGTCTACTTGCAGTCTTATGGGAGCTAGGGCAAGATTACTCCCAGCAAAGGCACATGCTGTGGCTGTTATGCCCTGATGGCGATAGGCCCAGCTCAGACCGAGAGAGGGCGGCCTCCCACCAATAACGCCCATGGGGTACCTACCATGAACCACACCCAAGGGAAACAAATATCCCAGAGGATGAGTGGGCAATGGTATGGTGGCACTGGCACTGCCTTCTTGCTAGCACACAGGAGTACACCCTGCACATCCTGGGAGTTTAGCAGGGATATACTGGGCATGGGTGGGTGGACAGGGACCCTCCTCCTGTCTACCGAGTGGGAGGTGCAAGGAGATGGCAGCCACCAGCGATTCAGCACAGTGACACCCCAGAAAGGGGCACAAGGGCCTCTGCAGACACCAGGAGAAACAGTATCCCGGAGTAGGGGACATCCAGTCTGTACCCTGGAGGATGAGGACACAGTTACTGAGCAGGGGACTCGGGGCAGAGGGAGGTACAGCCATCAAGAGAAAGAGGCCACAGGGGAACGGAAGCCTGTTCAATTTTGTAACAACTTTTCGATGGCTCTCTTGGGGTTGCGTGGCATCCCGTGACCACATCTGCAAATAAAGACGGCAGAGTCTCTTCCCACTCCCTTTTAATACTTCTTATTTCACGATAGAACACTACTCGGCCCTAAAAAGGAATGAGTGAATGACATTCGCAGCAACCTGCATGGGATTGAAGACTATTATTCTAAGTGAAGTAACTCAGGAATGGAAAATCAAACATTGTATGCTCTATACTCATAAGTGGGAGCTAAGCTATGAGGATGCAAAAGACTTTGGGGACTCGGGGGGAAAGGGTGGGAGGGGGGTGAGAGAAAAAAGACTATAAATTGGGTGCAGCGTATACTGCTCAGGTGATGGGTGCACCTAAATCTCACAAATCACCACTCAAGAACTTATTCATGTAACCAAACACCACCTGTTCCCCCAAAATCCAAAATCTTCGTCTTTCTTTCTCTTGGACAACTGAACTGACCAGTGCTTCCAGAACTATCTTAAATACAAGAGAATCCTGGTTTAGGGCCTGAGTGATACGTGGGTACCAGATCTAATGGCTCACCATAAAGCCACGTTGCTGAATTTTGGCTTTATATATATAATACATACATTAATATGTAGTTATATATAACACATATATAATTATATACATATACACATTTATTAATGAAATACCTAACTATATTCCTATTTTATTAAGATTTTTTAATAAAAGATGGGTATTTCCTTTTTTTTTTTTTTTGATATAGAGTCTCAGTCTGTTGCCCAAGCTGGAGTGCTTGGTGCAATCTCAGCTCACTGCAACCTCTGCCTTCAAGGTTCAAGTGATTCTAGTGCCTCAGCCTCCCCAGTAGCTGGGACTACAGGTGTGCGCCACCACGCCCAGCTAAATTTTGTATTTTTAGTAGAGACGGGGTTTCACCATGTTGTTCAGGCTGATCTCGAACTCTTGACCCCAGGTGATCTGCCTGCCTTGGCCTCCCAAAGTGTTAGGATCACAGGTATGAGCCACCGTGCCTGGCCTCTTTTGTTCTGTTCTATTCCTTGGAAGCGCCATGCTTGTCCCCCCTTCAGGCCTAGGAAGCCATTCCAGGTCTCAGCCCTCCTGGCCCTCCTCTGAGAGGCCTCTCCACAGCCCCACTCTCCATCGTCCATTCATTTCGTTTCTGTTGCATTTATTCCCATCTCAAAGTCTCTTGTTCATATACTGATTACCGCTTATCCACTGCCAGAGTTCCAGAGGACACAGCAGGTATTCGCAAAATACTGGTTGACCAAATATGCAAATGTATTTATTTATTTATTTTTGAGACAGAGTCTCGCTCTGTCACTGAGGCTGGAGTGCAGTGGCACGATCTCGGTTCACTGCAACCTCCGCCTGCCTCAGCCTCCCGAGTAGCTGGGAGTACAGGCATGCGCCACCATGTCCGGCTAATTTTTCTATTTTTTTTTTTTAATAGAGACTGGGTTTCATCATGTTGGCCAGGCTGGTCTTGAACTCCTGATGTCCAGTGATCCACCCACCGCGGCCTCCCAAAGTGCTGGGATGACAGACATGAACCATTGCACCGGCCCAAATATGCAAATTAACGACACCTGTGATATCTGAGGTCCTCTCTCCTCTTGACAGACAGCCATTCACTGGCTAGTATTCTAAAGGGCAGAAAGGGTAGAATTCTTTTGCCAAATTGTAAATATGACTTTTAAGGAAAAAGCCTACAAGATGTTATTGCAGAAGGAAAATGATTTGCTTTTCAGAGCCTTTGAAAAACAAGGCAATAATAGCCTTGGGGGAGAAGTATAGAAAGACACAGAATTAGGCTTCTTTTTGTCCACTGGACTGTGAGGTCCTGGAGTGCAGAACCAGGCGGCCTGGCTCACCACTCATCACTCATCCCCGTGCCCAACACGGGTCTGTGAAGCAGGTCAGGACTGAAGACACGGAGGCTGATGGGGAAGGGGAGGAGGGGAGGATTGAGAGTGTTTTTCGGGGAAAGGTTTTCTTGGCAGCCCTCATCTGCACGACTCGCCCTATCTTTCGTTTTCCACCCAAGGTTAAACCACCTCTGCTTTGGCAGGAGTAGAGGGGAGGATGAAGCCATCTTGCATCTTCCAAGCCCCGGATCAAATGTGTCACACCCCAGGGTGGCCCCACCTCTCCCCAGTCAAGGGCCTGGACGGAGACGTCTGTCCAGTCTGTGGAGCTTTATCCCTCCAGGTAACCTTCTGGAAATAGCGGTTTTCATTTTTGCTGGAAGTAACACTGTGCCGAGAGACAGTTAAACGGCCAGGACGTCACCTCTGCCTGCTCAGAAATTAACCATGATTTTTTTTCTGTAGATTACCACTATATTAATTTAAATGATACAACAGTAACAATTAAAAACAAGTTTAGATCAGGCGCGGCGGCTCACACATGTAATCCCAAGCACTTTGGGAAGCTGAGGCAGATGGATTACTTGAGTTCAGGAGTTTGAGACCAGCCTGGCCAACATGGTGAAACCCCGACTCTACTAAAAATACAGAAATTAGCTGGGTGTGGTGGCAGCGCCTGTAATCCCAGCTACTCAGGAGACGGAGGTGGGAGAACTGCTTGAACCTGGGAGGTGAAAGTTGCAGTGAGAGAGATCACACCACTGCACTCCAGCCTGGGCGACAGAGCGAGACTCCGTTTTTTTTTTTTTTTAAACAAACAAACATAAAAACAAGTTTGGTTCAGCCTCATCTTTTCAATCCCAAATGGGAAGAAAATTTCCCTTCCTGCCCCACTATTTAGTTGACTTGTTCATGGGAAACGAATTTCAATAAAATGTTCCTTTAGCTCAGTCCGAGTATAGCTGATGAAGTGAACGAAATGACCTTCTATGGCACGTGCGGGGTCAATTTTCTACCTCTGCCAAACCAATAGCACAGCTCTGGCCAGCTGGGTGCTCACCAGAGTGTGTGACCCTCAGCATGATCAGGAACAGCCTGTGACTGTCACTCGGGCTTCAGTCATCTCCAGGCAGGGAACATGGGACAGCTGTAGCCCAGGGAATGAGGCTATGATATTGCATAATTCATTCGGCTTCTGCTCCTGAGACCGCACAGTGCCTCCAGGGATGAGCATCTGGGTTCATCGGCAGCTGCTTCCTGCATTTCTCTAGAGTTCTAACAGCCCTGCTCTACCCAAAGAAGTGGGGAGCGGGCTGGGCGTGGAGGTTCCTTTGTTTTTTAAAATCAAGTGAAATTAGGAAAACTGTGCTCTAGAGAACAGAGTGTGGCTGGCGGAAAATGGGTTGGAATTCTTCTCCACTGCATTTTTATTTTCCAAAAATTTTTATTTATTTATCTTTGAGATGGAGTCTTGCTCTATCGCACAAATTTACAGGAAAGTGTGAGGACAGAGGAGCATGATAAACTATTTCGGGGGAGGCAATCAGTAAAATCTCAGCAGTGCGGTGGTGGGGTGAGGAATCTTTTCTGGACAAATGACCCCATTTCTGGCATAAATACATTGCAAGGAAAAGAAAAAGCAAGTAAGAGGGAATCTATACAATGACCAAGACTTAAAGACACACGAGCCAACTGCAACGTGTGGATCTTACTTGAATCCAAGTTCAACTTTTTTTTTTTAAGACAGAGTCTTGCTCTGTTGCCCAGGCTGGAGTGCAGTGGTGCGATCTCGGCTCACTGCTACCTCTGCCTCCCCATTCAGGTGATTCGACTGCCTCAGCCTCCTGAGTAGCTGGGACTACAGGTGTGCGCCACCACACCCAGCTAATTTTTGTGTGTTTTTTTTTTTTTTTGCCATGTTAGCCAGGCAGTTCTCAAGCTCCTAACCTCAAGTTATCCACCCACCTCGGCCTCCCAAAGTGCTGGGATTACAGGCGTGAGCCATTGCGCCCGGCCTAAATTAAAATAATTTTAGAAAATAAAACCATTTATGAAGTTTGGGGGCAACTAGAAATTTCAAAACTGGCTAGATTTACCTGATGATATAAAACAATTATTAAGAGTATTATTTTTACTATTCTTTTTGAGATAGGGTTTCACTTTGTCACCCAGGCTGGAGTGCAGTGCTGTGATCACAGCTCACTGCAGCCCCAATCTCCCGGGCTCAAGCAATCCTCCCACCTCAGCCTCCCGAGTTGCTGGGACTCCAGGTGAAAAATTATTTTTGAATGTGCTAATTGCACTGTGACTATATTAAAAAAAGAAAGTCCTTCTTCTGAGGATATGTGTGTTAAAATGTTTAGAAAGGGAATGAAAGGATTCTGGGAATAGCTTCAAGTCAAAACAGGAGTGAGGACAGGTGAGATGGGATGGGCCATGAACGGGAGATGCTGGCACCAGGCCACATGTAAGTTGGAAATTTAACACATGAAACATAAACAAAAAACCCCGTAAGACCATAAAAAAAGTTAAGAGCATTATAGTAGTCGGGTATCCTTCCATCATCACTCATTAACTGTAAAGTGTGCACTGATGCTGACTGTTACTATTCCATCTGCAATGAAACAAGGTGATAAGCAAGACATTAAAATAAGAAGAAGGAGAATCTAAAGGACGCTGAGTAGCTGTGGCTGTGGAAAAGAATACAGATTAGAAGTGGTTGTCCTGGCCAGGCGCAGTGGTTCACGCCTGTAACTCCAGCACTTTGGGAGGCCGAGGAAGGTGGACCACCTGAGGTCAGGAGTTCGAGACCAACCTGGCCAACATTGTGAAACCCCGTCTCTACTAAAAATACAAAATTGGCCAGGTGTGGTGGTGTATGTCTGTAATTCCAGCTACTCAGGAGTCTGAGAGAGGAGGATCGCTTGAACCCAGGAGCTGGAGGCTGCAGTAAGCCAAGATCGCAGCAGTGCACTCCAGTCTCGGCGAGACAGAGTAAGACTCCATGTCAAACAAAAAACATGAAACAAAACAAAACAAAACAAAAAAACAAAAAAAGAAGTGGCCATCCTGTGCAATCTGCCTGATGCCAGACTCTAACTTTAGTCAAGACAGTTACCTTCCCAGAATCTTATCCGCTCACTTGTCAAGGGGAAAAAAATGTACACAAAGAGCACATCTCTGTAAGAAGAATGTGACTTTAAAAAATAATATGCCATATGTATTTTTTTTTTCTTCTTGACATAGAAAAAGATTGGGCCAGGCGCAGTGACTCACACCTGTAATCCCAGTACTTTGGGAGGCCAAGTTGGGAGGATCGCTTGAGCCCAGGAGTGCGAGACCAGCCTGGGCAACATGGTGAAGCTCCATCTCTACAAAACATTAATACAAAAATTAGCTGGGTGTGGTGGTATGCACTTGTGGTCCCAGCTACTTTGGAGACTGATGTGGGTGGATCGTTTGAGCCCAGGAGTTGGAGACTGCAGTGGGCTGGGATCGTGCCTCTGCACTCCAGTTTGGGCGACAGAGTGAGACTGTCTCATAAAAAAAGAAAAAGATTGTTAGCCAAGAACAGAGAATGGGAAGAAAATGAATTCTGGAAGGGACACCCCCAAGTATCATCTGACCCAGGAAGGGAACTGTCATGGTGAGAGGCCTACACTTAGGTGATGGAGGAAACTGAGGCACAAGTTCCTGCTGTTGACATGGTGGGCCGGCAGCCTGCCATCCACTGAGCCCCCTGGCCATGGGACAGTTACAAAGATGCAGGCAACATGGCTCCTGCACTCTGGGGACTTGCCCCAACTGTGCCAGGAATCACGGGTAGACAGCAACCCAGCAGGAAATGGGGACCGGTTGTTTCTTCTTTACTTTCAGATTTGTTTGTTTTCATTATTACTTTTTTTTTTTCTTAATAGATGGATCTTGCTCTGTTGCCCAGGCTGGAGTGCAGTGGTTTGATCATGGGTCACCGCAGCCTTGAACTCATGGGCTCAAGAGATCCTCCTGCCTCAGCCTCCCAAGTAGCTGGGACTACAAGTGTGCATCACCACACCTGCTAATTTTTAAATTTTTTGTAAAAACGAGGTCTTGCTATGTTGGCCAGGCTGGTCTTGAACTCCTGTCTTCAAGTGATCTGCCTGTCTCGATCCCCTGAATACCTGGGACTACAGGTGTGCACCATCACACCTGGCTAATTTATTTTTTGTAGAGACAGGGTCTTGCACTGTTGCCCCGGCTGGAGTGCAGTGGTACTATCATGGCTCACTGCAGCCTAAATTCCTGGGCTCAAGTGATCCTCCTGCCTCAGCCTCCCAAGTAGCTGGGCTTACAGGTGTGAGCTACCACACCTGGCCCTAGTTTCAGACTTTTAAAGGTTGTTTAGGAAGGGCTGCTGTTCCATCATCTATCCCCATTGTTTTTAACAGTCTCCTTCACGTTTTGGTGTGAAACTTTGCCAGCAAACCTTCCTACTGGTGGGAGTACTGCTTGCCCAATTTCTGCATTCTCTCCTTCAGAACCACCTTTCAGGTTCTGTTTGCCTTTCCTGGTTTACTTCACCTGTAAGCATCCCGCCTGTAGCTCCAACAGATGCTGCCCAAGAATGCGCCAAATCGTATTCTGGGCAAGACGTGGGCTTCTCTCTCTCACCCGCCTCCTGTGCTGCACAAAAGATACACCACAGGGGAGCAATGCAGACCTACAGGGGAAGACTGCTAGGATTTCATGGGTGGGGAAGCTGAGGCACAGGGCGGAGCAGTGGTGCATGGGCTCAAGGGCATGGTGGGCAACCTGTCTCTACTAAAAGCCCTGTCTTTCCTCCCAAGTGCGTTTTTAATGACTTTCTCCCCTAAGTACTGCATGGTAGGAACTGTTAAGAAAAGACTGGGGGCCGGGCGCTGTGGCTCACGCCTGTAATCCCAGCACTTTGGGAGGCCAAGGCGGGCGGATCACAAGGTCAGGAGATCGAGACCATGGTGAAACCCCGTCTCTACTAAAAATACAAAAAATTAGCCGGGGGCAGTGGCGGGTGCCTGTAGTCCCAGCTACTCGGGAGGCTGAGGCAAGAGAATGGCCTGAACCCGGGAGGCGGAGCTTGCAGTGAGCCGAGATCGCGCCACTGCACTCCAGCCTGGGCGACAGAGCGAGACTCCCTCTCAAAAACAAACAAACAAACAAAAAACAAACAAACAAAAAAAGAAAAGACTGGGGTTGGGCATGATGGCTCACGCCTGTAATCCCAGCACTTTGGGAGGCTGAGGCAGGTGGATCACTTGAGGTCAGGAGTTCAAGACCAGCCTGACCAACATGGAGAAATTCCGCCTCCAATAAAAAAAAAAAAAAAAAAAAAAAAAAGAAAAGAAAGAGAAGGTTTGGTGGCAGAGAAGCTAAAACTAAGAATTAAAACATTTCTGATTGCATACTACTTATTGCTCTCAGCTTTCTCTCCTTCCCCATCCCCAAGCCCAAGCCCACTTCCAGGGCCCACCTCCCTGGCTCAGGTCCCAAATCCTGGCACCTTCTGACCAACCCAAGCTCCTTCAACCTTCTTCCACCTGCTCTTTCCCCAGTAAAGTCAATGCTTGGCTCACCTGTGGCTTCAGAGTCTCTATAGATTTGTCCACAATTCCCTCCCCGCTTAATTGCCTTGCACTTAAGTTAGCTGGTGGTTTCCCAGACCCTGCAGGGCTGGGAAGCGAAACTGAAGACCCAGGCAGTGGAGGCATGAGAACGTTCATAGGAAAGACAGCATCCTTCCTCTTCCTCTCGCTGGCACCGAAAGTCTGCCTTTCGGCAGGCTAAGTACCTTTTTTAGGGCAACTTGAAAATGAATAATTCAGCGGTTCCTATTCTGCTTGTGAAGTGTTAGACAAACAGTTCAGATGGGGCCAGACTTGCTGGCCCCATGAAGACCGTCCGTTCCCTTCACTCTGACACCATCGGATTTGGCCATGAATCTTTAAGAACGCCCTCCATCCTGTCTAATCACTAAAATACCACAAAGGAAGTTCACAATACTAGACGTAGTGAAGAAAATAGAATGGCTAATTGCAACAAGAAGTTTTCCCTTCTAGCCAAGCAAACAGTGTATCAGGGTGGCATAGTAATATTGGTTTTTTTTTTTTTTTTTGAGACGAAGTCTCGCTGTATCCCCCAGGCTGGAGTGCAGTGGCATGATCTTGGCTCACCACAACCTCTGCCTCCTGAGTTCAAGAGATTCTCCTACCCTAACCGCCCCAACAGCTGTGATTACAGGCATGCACCACCATGCTCAGCTAAATTTTTTTGTATTTTTAGCAGAGACGGGGTTTCACCATGTTGGCCAGGCTGGTCTTGAACTCCTGACCTCAAGTGATTCTCCCGCCTCGGCCTCCCAAAGTGCTGGGATTACAGGTGTGAGCCACTGCACCCAGCCTCGAACTCTTAACAATAAAAAAACACATAGAGGCCAGGTGCAGTGGCTCACACCTGTAATCCTACCACTTTGGGAGGCTGAGGTGGGCGGACTGCCTGAGTTCAGGAGTCCGAGAACAGCCTGGGCAACATGGTGAAACCCTGTCTCTACTAAAATACAAAAACATTAGCTGGGCGTGGCGGTGTGCGCCTGTAGTCCCAGCTATTCACGAGGCTGAGGCAAGAGAACTGCTTGAACCCGGGAGTTGGAGGTTGCAGTGAGCTGAGATCGTGCCATTCCACTCCACCCTGGGTGACAGCAAGACTCCGTCTCAAAAAACAAACAAACAAACAAACAAAAAAACAAAACCCACATAGGTAAAGAGTGTCTCAGTCACACCAGGCTATTGAAGAGCTGAGCTTTATTCAAAGCCAAGCCTTAGAAGTTATCTTCCCCACTGAGCTATCCCCCTTTAAATCTCAGACTTCACTTAAGAGCTTTATTGATTCTGTGTCTTGCATTAAATCCACCTTAAATACTTCGTTGGAAGTAGGGGTAATGAAAGTTTCAAGGTAAAAAGCTAAACAAAAAACTTTTCTGGTTTGGTTATAGAATTTGTTTTGGACTGAGCAGAGTGGCATAGACCTGTAATCCCAGGACTTTGGGAGGCTCAGGTGGGAGGATCGTTTGAGGCCAAGAGCCTGAGACCAGCCTGGGCAATGTAGCAAGATCCCGTCTCTACAATAAATTAAAAAAAAAAAAAAAAGCTGGGTGTGCTGGCATGACCCTGTAGAACCAGCCACTTAAGATGGCGAGGCAGGAGGATGGCTTGATCCCAGGAGTTAGAGGCTGCAGTGAGCTATGACTGTGCCATTGCACTACTGTCTGGGTGACAGATCAAGACCTTGTCTTTTTTTTTTTTTTTTTTTGAGACGGAGTCTGGCTGTGTTGCCCAGGCTGGAGTGCAGTGGCCGGATCTCAGCTCACTGCAAGCTCCGCCTCCCGGGTTTACCCCATTCTCCTGCCTCAGCCTCCTGAGTAACTGGGATTACAGGCGCCCGCCACCTCACTTGGCTAGGCTTTTTGTATTTTTTAGCAGAGACGGGGATTCACCGTGTTAGCCAGGATGGTCTTGATCTCCTGACCTCGTGATCCGCCCGTCTCGGCCTCCCAAAGTGCTGGGATTACAGGCTTGAGCCACCGCGCCCGGCCAAGACCTTGTCTTAAAAAAAAAAATTCAGCCAGGCGTGGTGGCTCATCCCTGTAATCCTAGTACTTTGGGAGGTTGTGGCGGGTGGATCATGAGGTCAGGAGATTGAGACCATCCTGGCTAACATGGTAAAACCCCATCTCTACTAAAAAACAAAAAATTAGCTGGGCGTGGTGGCGGGTGCCTGTAGTCCCAGCTACTCGGGAGGCTGAGGCAGGAGAATGACGTAAACCCGGGAGGCAGAGCTTGCGGTGAGCCGAGACCGTGTCACTGCACTCTAGCCTGGGTGACAGAGCGAGACTCTGTCTCAACAACAACAAAAAATCATTTTGGAAAGGATTTTTAATTTTTAGTAGAGATGAGTTCTTGCTATGTTGCCCAGCCTATCTCGAATTTCTGTGCTCAGGCAGTCCTCCCAGCTTGGCCTCCCAAGTTATCACAGGCCTCCCTGTGATTACAGGTGTGGGCCACCATGCCTGGCTGGAAAGGAGTCTTATCAGACAAGCCAAAAGCTGTTTCAGGTGGTACTAATCTCTCCACTAGGAAGATGTATATCCAATAACCGGCGTTTCAGCTTAGCTATGCTTTGATCATCAATGTATTAATACAATGTCATTATAATTCTGGACAGGAAACTGGATTCAGTCACTTTACAAATGCCAGGGTAGGGCATTTCCCAGGTTTTAACTTACAGAAGGACCCTGGGTGTCAAGCTGATACCTTTCTTTCTTTCTTTTTTTTAGATGTAATCTCTCTCTGTTACCCAGGCTGGAGTGCAGCGGCGCAATCTCGGCTCACTGCACCCCTGCCTCCTGGGTTCGAGCACTTCTCAGGCCTTAGCCTCCCGAGTAGCTGGAATTACAGGCGTGCGCCACCACGCCCAGCTAATTTTTGTACTTTTAGTGGAGATGGGGTTTCTCCACGTTGGCCAGGCTGGTCTCAAACTCCTGACTTCAAATGATCCACCTGCCTCGATCTCCCAAAGTGCTGAGATTACAGGTGTGACCCACTGTGCCTGGCCCAGCTGATACATTTCTGAGGTCTAGTGAAAGTTAAAATGGCAGCTGGACTGTTTAAAACAATGTGATGAGAAGAACGCCTTTGTCTATGTGTGTAAACCCCGCGGGATCTATGTGGCATACCTCAAGTTGGTGAAAAATATTTACCATATGCTAGGGAATAAAGAATTCGCACCACTAATGGATAATCCTGTTAAACAGCAGCTGCTTTGTAAAGGGAGTAGAGAATCATTGGAAATCCAGATAACTTTAAAGAATTCACCAGCAGGAATTTGTAGGTCCAGAATATTTTATAAAAGATCAGGTCTCATTGTAGAGGGAAGTGGCAAGGTTAATATAATGAAGTATAATTTGCTGCTATGCTAGACATGTAATCTAATAACAGTACAGTTTGATAAGAAAATTTAAATACATAGTTTTGAAAAGGTTTCAGAAGGGCTCAATGGTTCTGCATCAGAAAGTGAATTTCAGTTACAAGAGGAGGCTCAAGGCAGGGCTGATTAGAAGGCTCAGGGGACATTCAGAGGGTCAATTAGGCTGTTCACTCAATCTTCCTTAAATAGATCAGAAAGCCTAGGACAGAGACACTGTGAATTAGAAAAAAGAAAAGGATCAACAATTCAACAGTA
Source organism: Piliocolobus tephrosceles (assembly GCF_002776525.5). NCBI lineage: Eukaryota > Metazoa > Chordata > Mammalia > Primates > Cercopithecidae > Piliocolobus > Piliocolobus tephrosceles. Next base: position 11,032,205 of record NC_045441.1, on the reverse strand, counting down.
AAGAGAAATTTCAGTTAAGAGTTAGATCAGTAAATGTAATTAGGCCAAATTTACCCGTAACAATAAAATACATATTTTTTAAAAAATCCAAAAAGGGTGGTAGAAACACATTTTGAGTAAAAAGGCAACGATTAACTAGATTTTTTTGTTTTTGGAGACAGGATCTCACTTTGTTGCCCAGGCTGGGGTGCAGTGGCACAATTTTGGCTCTCTGCAACCTTGACCTCCTGGGCTCAAGCAATCCTCCCTCCTCAGTCTCCCAAGTAGCTAAGACTACAGTAAGCACCACCATGCTAATTTTTAATTTTTTTTAGAGAGAAGATCTCACTACATTGCCCAGGCTGGTCTCCAATTCCTGGGCTCAAGTGATCCTTCTGCCTTGGCCTCCCAAAGTGTTGAGGTTATAGGTGTTAGCCAGTGCACTTGGACAACTAGATTTTTTTAAAAGGCTAATTAAGGTACGGTTTGAAGCCAGACTAACCAATATTTTATGTAGCATAATAATGTTAGGGAGAAATAAATGCTAAACAGCACAGTATATAGAAACATAAGCTTCAACTTGTCTTAAATAATCAAGCAAGAAAATCCATAAAATATGTAAAAGAAAAATGGAATGAAATGTACTATGCAAGAGTGTAATCCTACTATTAGGTCGGCGCAAAACTAACTGCGGTTTTGCCATTACTTTTTTTTTTTTTTGACAGAGATTTGCTCTTCTCGCCCAGGCTGGAGTGTAGTGGTGCGATCTCGGCTCACTGTAACCTCTACCTCCTGGGTTCAAGCAATTCTCGTGCCTCAGCCTCCCAAGTAGCTGGGATTACAGGCATCCACCATCACGCCCAGCTAATTTTTGTATTTTTAGTAGAGATAGGGTTTTGCCAAGTTGGCCATGTCTTGAACTTGTGACCTCAGGTGATTTGCCTGCCTCAGCTTCCCAAAGTGCTGGGATTACAGGTGTGAGCCACCGCACCTGACCTGCCATTACTTTTAATGGCAAAAACTGCAATTACTTTTGCACCGACCTAATAGAAAACTACCCCACTAGCAGGATCTAACACAGTTGCGGGGCTTTGATTCCATGGAATCTAGAAACCAGGTCACGGTTCAGTTTACAGAGGGGAAATCACTGGAGCATTTGGTTAACATGGAAAAGGACACAGGCTTAAACCAAGAACCTCCACAATTCTTCCCAGAGCTGTAACAGAATGCTCCTTCTGAAAACAAGAAGAGGATCAGAGGTTCTGAGTGTCACAAAGGGTGCACATTCACTACTTGTAGGTAATGCAATTCCATGCTCCCCAAATCCAAGGCATTCACTTGAGCAAATGGGCTGGGACAATCAAGGGTTCAGCAAAGCCCTATGTTTCCTTGCAAACACAAGAAAGTAACAAACTCCCCCATAGCAGTAATAAACATCCACAAAATGAAATAAAAGATCTATCTCATTTACAACAGGGAAAAACATAGAAGCACGTGGGAATTAAAATAACATAGTATAAATTCCATCTGTAGAAAAATCGGATTATAAAATGCTTGGAGCAAAAGAAGCGAATGATACATATCTTATGTGCAGTTGCATTAAATATAAAGAAACATACATTTCTCTCCCAAGTTAATTTATAAAAGTTGGTAAAATGGCCAGGCACGGTGGCTCACGCCTATAATCCCAGCACCTTGAGAGGCCAAAGTGGGCAGATCATGAGACCAGCTTGACCAACATGGTGAAACCCTGTTTCCACTAAAAATACCAAAATTAGCTGGGCGTGGTGGTGGGTGCCTATAATCCCAGCTACTGGGGAGGCTGAGGCAGGAGAGTCACTTGAACCTGGGAGGTGGAGGTTGCAGTGAGTCGAGATCATGCCACTGCACTCCAGCATGGGTGACAGAGTGAGACTCTGTCTCAAAAAAAAAAAAAAAAAAAAGAAGTTGGTAAAATGATGAGATGCATATAGACAAAATAGGTGACCAAAATACTAAAGGTTGTTGTGTTGTTGTTTTTTAAACTAAAACCAACAATAGTAAACTGGCTATACAAGATATTGAAATAGAAAACAAGGAGACTTCTCAAGAGTGTGGCACTTACTAGAGTGAAAAAGTAGACTGATAGAATGAAATTATAGACAAATCCAGATGTTTATGTAATTATGCCCGATTTGTCAGATATCATAAACATTGGGGGAAGAAATCATCAATACTATTGGGCAAACTGAGTATTAAAGACTAACAAACAGCAACAAATATTACTCTATATGCTACAATAAACTTCAGACAAGTTAAAGATACAATAAATCATTGAAAACTAAGAAAACGGGTAGAGGAGAAAAGACCATTTTCCTTTTTTTTTTTTTTTTTGGTGAGATAGAGTCTCGCTCTGTCTCCCAGGCTGGTGTGTAGTGGCGTGATCTCAGCTCACTGTAACCTCCACCTCCCAGGTTCAAGGATTCCTCTGCCTCAGCTTCCCAAGTAACTGGGACTATAGGCACGCGCCACCACACTGGGGTAATTTTTGTATTTAGAGTAGAGATGGGTTTACACCATTTTGGCCAGGCTGCTCTTGAACTCGTGACCTCAAGTGATCCACCTGCCTTGGCCTCCCAAAGTGCTGGAATTACAGGCATAAGCCACCGTGCCTGGCCTGAAAAGACTATTTTCTCTCACTGAAACCATATTAGAAATGATTAAGGATAAGATTGATGGGACCCATCTTATTTATATGTATAATTTTTGTATGTACAGACACACACACACACACGAGTTGACCCTTGAATATGGGTCTGAACAGTATGGTTCCACTTCAATTTGAATATTTTTCAGTAAAATTACACTGAGTGTGTCTGGCTCCCCTCCCACCTCCTCCACCTCCTCCTCTGCTGTCACCCGAGACAGTGAGACCAACCCTCCTCTTCCTTGACCTACTTGATGTGAAGACAACGGGGATGAAGACCTTTTTGATGATCCACTTCCACTTGATGAACAGAAAGTGTGTTTTCTCTTCCTTAGGATTTCTTAACATTTTCTTTTCCCTACCTTACTTTATTGGAAGGATACTATATATAACATATAACTGGTAAGGCTTCCGGTCACCAGCAGGCTCTCAGTAAAGCTTTTGAGGAGTCAAAAATTATACTTGGATGTTTCACTGTGTTGGGGGTCAGTGCCTCTAACCCCTGTGTTGTTCAAGGGCCAACTATATACGATTGTTTTGCACAGTGAAAATCTCTAAAACTCGAGTGAAAAGAAAAGCAATTAACTGATAGGTAGAAGTTATCATAAATGTGAGTAGCTAAAATCCAGAATACATGTAGAATTACTGCCCAGTTTCCACTGTACCCATTTTTACAGGATATAAGGAAACACACAGAGAGTAAAATAAATAGGGACCTGGCGCTGTGACTCCTGTCTGGAATCCCAGCACTTTGGAAGGCAGAGGTGGGAGGATCGCTTGAACCCAGGAGTTCGAGACCAGCCTGGGCAACACAGTGAGACCCCATCTTTAAAAATAAAAAGAATCAGCTGGGTGTGGTAGCACTTGCCTATAGTCCCAGCTACTCAGGAGGCTGAGGTGGGAGGATCACTTGAGCCCAGGAGGTCAAGGCTGCAGTGAGTCGTGATTGTGCCATTGCATTCCAGTCTGGGCAACAGAGCTGGATACTGTCTCAAAACAAACAAATAAAAAGTCATGTGGTATAAAGTGGCACTGTGCAAAGTGGTTGGGGGGAAAGACGGAGGAGGATCTGGCCACTGCCTGATGCAGATGCTTAACCCTTCCTCTGCCATGGTCCCCTCTGGAAGTCTTGTAAAGAATACAGGCGTCTATTCAGAATGTTTTAAAGATGTAAGTCCATAAGGCCATTATAGGACACAAGTCAAATCGTGTTTTAAAGACCAAGGAAAACAACTATTTTGAAGTTCAGTTATTGCAATTTTTAAAAAAAAATTTTTTTTGAGACTGAGTCTAGCCCTGTTGCCCAGGCTGAAGTGCAATGGTGCGATCTCGGCTAACTGCAACCTCTGCCTCCTGGGTTCAAGCGATTCTCCTGCCTCAGCCACCCGAGTAGCTGGGATTACAGGCGCCCGCCACCACACCCAGCTAATTTTTTAAACTTTTAGTAGAGATGAGGTTTCACCATGTTGGCCAGACTGGCCTCGAATGCCTGACCTCAAGCGATCCGCCCACCTTGGCCTCCCAAGGTGCTGTGATTACAGGTGTGAGCCACCACGCCAGGACAATCTTTTTTTAAAACCAGATGTGTGATATAGGAACAACTGTTCTTTACTGTTGCACTAAATAACAAATCTAAGAGCCACTGACATTTTGAAGCAGTGATGAATGTAAACAGTGTTTGTGATCTCTGCAACAATGGGAATGAGACGTGAAAGCCTCTATAATTTCCACTCGCAATGAGGTCACAGGTTTGCAATTACCCCGGTGTGGGGGCTTCATTTGCAATGGAAGGAAATGCTACATTGCAGTTAGACACTGATGGAAATAAAGATGTATTTTCTAGGCTGGGCACGGTGGCTTATGCCTGTAATCCCAGCACTTTGGGAGGTGGAGGCGGAGGGACCATGAGGTCAGGAGCTCAAGACCAGCCTGGCCAACATGGTGAAGCCCCATCTCTACTAAAAACTACAAAAATCAGCTAGGTGTGGTGGCACGTGCCTGTGGTCTCAGCTACTTGGGAGGCTGAGGCAGGAGAACCGCTTGAATCCGGGAGGCAGAGGTTGCAGTGAGCCGCAATCGCATCACTGCACTCCAGCCTGGGTGACAGAGCGAGACTCCATCTCAAAAAAAAAAAAAAAAACAAGGCGTATTTTTTTCTGGGTTCACTTCATGAAGCCCCTGGGTTCTCTCTATAGACCCCACATGAAGAGCCCCCAGAATGAGGGATACCAGTGCCTTCTTTCACCAGAGCAGGTAAGTGTGGGCACAGGAGCAGGCAAGGCAGGGCAGGATCTGCTGGTCAGGAAAGGTGGAAGTGGCCGCAAGGTGAGCTGGGGAAAGAAAGGCCTGAGATTCTACAGCACGGTGGAGTTCGAGTTGGCCTAAGGTGAGGCTGGGAAGGCAGGGCTGCCTCCCAAAGTGCCTTGTGCATCACGCTGTGAATTTGGACTTTCCCTTAGAGATGAGAGAGCGCGCCACGGAGAGATTTTAAGCGGGACAGGTTTTAGCGGGATCAGACATGGTTTAGAAAGATAATTTTAGCAGATGCTTGGAGGGTGGTTTTGTCCAGGGAGAAACTGGTGGCAGAGGGTCAAGTTCGGAAGATCTTGAAGTGAGACCAAGAGATGAAAAACAAATTAAGGTCGGGTGCGATGGCTCACGCCTATAATCCCAGCACTTTGGGAGGCTGAGGCAGGTGAATCCCTTGAGGTCAGGAGTTCGCGACCAGCCTGGCCAACATGGTGAACCCTGTCACTACTAAAAATACAAAAATCAGCCAGGTGTGGTGGCAGGTGCCTGTAATCCCAGCTATTCCAGAAGCTAAGGCAGGAGAATCGCTTGAACCTGGGAGGTAGAGGTTGCAGTGAGCTGAGATCTCGCCACTGCAAGTGACAGAGAGACACCCTGTCTCAAAAAAAAAAAAAAAAAAAAAAAAAAGAAAGAAAAACAAATTAAAATGACAGTAGTGAGAGTGGTGATGAAGTTGGGAATGTACAATGTTGCAAGAAGGAGGAACTAACATGAATTAGACAGGAGGGTTCACAAAGGAGTGATGAAATACCCTCAGTTTCTGGAATGAAGGAGGAGCAGATACGGTCAAGCAGAGGAAAAAAGCAGAAGGGGGCTGACTATAGGGAAGGGGAAAGTTATGGAGAATAACAAGGTAATCTGAGTTTGAGATACTCGTAGTAGAAATGTCTAGTAAGAAATTGAAAATATAGAGGTTTTTCTATTGGGAAATGAAATCTTTTCTTATTGCTCTGCAAGGGCGCACGCGTGTGCGCGCACACACACACACACTCTCTCTGTTATATACATTGCAAATATTTTTGCCAGTCTGTCTAAATCCATCTGCCGATCCATCCGTCCATCCATCTATCTACCCGCTCATCCATCTCCACCAAGCTCTGAATTTCCCTTGGTGAGTTCTACTTTTGGCATCACGCTTAAAAAAAAAAGTTTTTTTTCCACCCCCTTATTGTATAAATATCCAACTAAAATTGCTCCTAGTGTTTTTATGGGTTTCTTTTTGGTCACATTTAAATGTTTTAAACATCTCAACTGAGTGTGGTGGCTCACGCCTGTAATTCCAGCACTTTGGCAGGCAGAGGTGGGTGGATCACTTGAGGTCAGGAGTTCGAGACCAGCCTGGCCAACATGGTGAAACCCCATCCTTACTAAAAATACAAAAATTGGCTAGGTGTGGTGGTGCGTGCCTGTAATCCCAGCTACTAAGGAGGGTGAGGCAGGAGAATTGCTTGAATCCGGGAGGCGGAGGTTGCAGTGAGCTGAGATCATGCCATTGCACTCCAGCCTGGGCGAGACAGCAAGACCCTGTCTCTAAATAAATAAATAAATAAATAAATAATAGACTTTATTTTGCGTGGGGCTCAGCTCTGATTCTACTGGCTTCTACATAGTTGGCCCGTTATTCTACCATTTACTAAAGACTCTGTCCTTCTTTAATGTACTTAAATTTGAGCAACTTTTATTTTCAAACTTTTTTTAAAAATAGAAATTATGTCTCGCTGTTTTCCCAGGCTGGTTTTGAATTCCTGGCCTCAAATGACCCTCTCACCTCGGTTTCCCGAAGTGTTGGGATTACAAGCGTGAACCACTGCGCCTGGCCAATTGAGCAATTTTTTTTTTTTTTTTTTTTTTGAGACAGAGTCTTGCTCTGTCGCCCAGGCTGGAGGGCAGTGGCACAGTCTTGGCTCATTGCAAGCTCCGCCTCCCGGGTTCATGCCATTCTCCTGCCTCAGCCTCCCGTGTAGCTGGGACTACAGGTGCCCGCCACCGCACCCGGCTAATTTTTTTTTTGTATTTTTAGTAGAGACGGGGTTTCACCGTGTTAGCCAGGATGGTCTCGATCTCCTGACCTCGTGATCCGCCCGTCTCGGCCTCCCAAAGTGTTGGGATTACAGGCGTGAGCCACCACGCCTGGCCCAGAGCAATTTTTATATACAACTTTTTCTTAGTTTTGACGTCTGCAAAAATTCAGAAAGCTACTATAAGAAAATGACAATCAACCATCTGTGTACAAAAAGAATTAGCCACTTAACACAACTAGTCCTTTTTCCATTGGAAAAATCCATCGGAAATTGGATTTCTAATTACATTTGGGCTTTCCATGGAAACCGCACAGCAGCTGGTCATCTATATATTCATTAAAATCCTACAAATTGGAGAGTTTGTTTTGTTTTTTTTTTTTTTTTGAGACGGAGTCTCACTCTGTAGACCAGGCTGAAATGTAGTGACACGATCTTGCTGCTTCAGCTTTCTGAGTAGCTGGGACTACAGGCATGTGCCACCACGCCTGGTTAATTTTCGTATTTTCAGTAGAGACGGGGTTTCATCATGTTGGCCAGTCCGGTCTCGACCTCCCGACTTCAGGCAATCTGCCCACCTCAGTCTCCCAAAGTGCTGGGATTATAGGTGTGAGCCACCACTCCCGGCCTGCAGAGATTTTTTTTTTTTTAAGGATAGGAAGATCACAGAAATGCATCGAAGCACACATTGTCCAACTTAGAAGAAGTGAAAAGGTAAAAATATAGGCTATTCCACAAAATTTAAAGAAAAAGCTGTGCTTTTGTGCTTCAGGCTATTTTGATAGCAAGGATTCTCAACACTACATAATTTTTTTTGTAAGATGGAGTCTTGCTCTGTTGCCCAGGCTGGAGTGCAGTGGTGTGATTTCAGCTCACTGCAACCTCTGCCTCCCAGGTTCAAGTGATTCTCCTGCCTCAGCCTCCCAAGTAGGTGGGATTACAAGCTCCTGTCACCATGCCCAGCTAATTTTTGTGCTTTTAGTAGAGATGGGGTTTTGCCATGTTGGCCAGGCTGGTCTCAAACTCCTGACCTCAGGTGATCCGCCCATCTCAGCCTCCCAAAGTGATGAGGTTACAGGTGTGAGCCACCTCCCCTGGCCAACACTACATAATTTTTATTTTAGTTTTTCCCAACTCCCTTTAGGAAAATCAGAGGGCACCGGCATGGTCATTTGGGGGTTAATTCTCACTGATGTTGAATGCCCCAGTCTTTGCTCTGTTCATTGGAGCATTAAATCTGAAGGCTCAGGAGAGCGATGCAGTCGGGCTGTGCAGGAGTGATGCCATAAAGCTCGGCATTAAAAATTCATATTGCAGGCTTGCCTTAGAACTCAGGAGAGGTGGCGAGGAAATATGAGACACCCCACTGTCTTTCTGGCAATTGGAGACATTCCTCAACAAATAGCACCTCGGGAAGAGAATGAAAGGGCAAACAAGCCGTGAAGGAAATCAATGAGTTCAATTATCTCCCTCGCTCCTGCCTTCCTATAGGAAACTTTTCATTCTTTGAGGTGGGTTCCAAAAAGTTTTTTTAATGAAATCCCTGAACAAGAGCCCTGGGCATCCTTGCTGGGTGCCTGGCTGTTTGGCACCTCTTTTAATTTGTTTCATACCAGCCCAGGGTGCCCCAAATTCTCCAAGCCAGATGGAGCCAGATCTCCAATGTGGGCCACCACCTCAGTGTCATGGTCAGCTGGGAGGGGACCGAACAGCTTGTTCTCACTTTAAAACTTGGATCTTGCAGAAATGTGGCACATAGAAGACAGTTCGTTACTAGATTATTAACCTCTGGTGTTGATTTTTTCTTTGAGATGGAGTCTCACTCTGCTTCCCAGGCTGGAGTGCAGTGGCACAATCTCGGCTCACTGTAGCCTCTGCCTCCTGGGTTCAAGCCATTCTCCTGCCTCAGCCTCCTGAGTAGCTGGGTTTACAGGTGCCCACCACCACGCCCAGCTAATTTTTGTATTTTTAGTAGAGACGGGGTTTTACCATGTTGGCCAGGCTGGTCTCGAACTCTTGACCTCAAGTGATCTGCCCGTCTTGGCTTCCCAAAGTGTTGGGATTACAGGGGTGAGCCACTGTGCCTTGTCCCGGTGTTGATTTTTTAGAGACATGTCTATGAAGGCATTTGCAGTTTGTGCAATGGTTTGAACTTGGAACTTCTGGTCACCATATTTAGTGGTACCTCCATGGTGACTAACGCAGATTTTAAAATTTAGGGTCCCTGAGGAAGATGATGGGAAACAAAGCCTTATACCTGGGTCCCCCAGCTGTGGCACGCTAATATGGATGAGCAGGTCTTGCAGTGCAGATAACGATTTTTATAAATTCTTCATGGAAAGCAACACAATTCTTTGAGACGGAGTCTCACTCTGTTGCCCAGGCTGGAGTGCAGTGGCGTGATCTTGGCTCACTGCAAGCTCCGCCTCCCGGGTTTATGCCATTCTCCTGCCTCAGCCTCCCGAGTAGCTGGGACTACAGGCAAATGCCACCTCGCCTGGCTAGTTTTTCTTTTTTTGTATTTTTTTAGTAGAGACGGGGTTTCAGAATTCTTAAGAGTGGGAAGACACCTTGAGCAGGGGGAGGTAAGCAGACCTTTTTAAAATGTGCCAGGTGATGCCAGGCACCTTGCAGGCAGCAGCAGCAATGTCAGCCACCCTTTATAGAGGTCCTGTGCCAGGCAATAATGTGGCATTCTTTTCTTTCTTTTTTAAACAGAGTCTCTCTCTGTTGCCCAGGCTGGAGTGCAGTGGCGCAATCTCAGCTCACTGCAACCTCCACCTCCCCGGTTCAAGTGATTCTTCTGCCTCAGCCTCCTGAGTAGCTAGAATTACAAGCACCTGCCACCACGCCTGGCAAATTTTTGTATTTTTAGTAAAGACAGGGTTTCATCATGTTGGCCAGCCTGGTCTCGAACTCCTGGCCTCAAATGATTCACCTGCCTTGATCTCCCAAAGTGCTGGGATTACAGGTGAGGCGAGGCATTCTTTTGTTTCGCTTATGAAAATACTGAGGTCTGAGTAAGGAAAACACCTGCCCTGGTTGAGGTTACATAATTCATGGAGTCGGGAATTAAACCCAGGTCTTTATGATGTTACGACCCAGGTTCTTCCCACTGTGACTCATGCTGTGCCCTGTGCCCTGGATGCAGCCCTGCCTGAAGGCCACGCCACAAACAGGCCCCTCTGGGAGACAGTATCAGAGATCCAGGCCTCTGGGAAGTAGAATTGGGCAAGAAAATGCAAGAGGCTGACAAAGGGGCTGGCTTCTCCATCCTGCCTGGCATCTGGTCCGATCCTTTCGTTTTACTAGAGAGGTTGGTGCTGCGGCCGAGGGAGGGGCTTTGTGGGGCCACACCTGGGGACAGATGGGACCAGAGTCAGGGTCTCTGAGCCGTGCCCATCGTCCACTGTCCCTGACTTTTCACTAGAGACGTCTACAAATATCACAGAGCAGCAGCCTAGGAACACAGGCCCCATGCCAGAGCTGCTGTGAGCCTTTGGCGAATTCTGGGCTTCCAAACTCTCTTGTCTGATGATGGCCTTGGAAGGCTACCTCAAGAGTCCACAGCCAGCTAGGCGTGGTGGCTCATGCCTGTACTCCCAGCACTTCTGGAGGCTGAGGTGGGCCGATCACCTGAGGTCAGGAGTTCAAGATCAGCCTGGCCAACATGGCGAAACCCTGTCTACTAAAAATACAAAAATTTGCCGGGCGTGGTGGCACATACCTGTAGTCCCAGCTACTTGGGAGGCTGAGGCAGAAGAATCGCTTAAATCTGGGAGGTGGAGGTTGTAGTGAGCTGAGATCATGCCACAGCACTATAGCCTAGGCGACAGAGCAAGACTCCGTTTCAAAACAAACAAAAAAACAAACAAAAAAATCCCGAAAAAGATGCCACAGCCACTGGCAGAACATGAAGGCATAAAAAGAAGGGGGACAAAGCTCCCCAGATTAAAACCCGCAGGGCAATGAAAGCAGTGTAATAAATCAGGCTCCTGAACAGCAGGGAAACAAGTGGGTCTTAGGGCTCACCTATGTGATGGAATGTTACGCAGTGTACACTGTGTTTCTGAAGCATATTTAATGATAAGCAAGAAATATTTACAACATGTCAGGTGTTAAAAAAAAAAAACAAAAAACCCTAGAAATCAAAATCATGTTATCAGTCTATGCCACTGATAAAAAACAGACGAGTTTGGGCGAAGTAGCTCACGCCTATAATCCCACCCTGCACTTTGGGAGGCCAAGGTACGAGGATGGTTTGAGGTCAGGAGTTCAAAACCAGCCTGGGCAACACGGCAAGACCCTGTCTCTACAAAAAATACAAAAACCGGCCTGGTGTGGGGTACACACCTGCAGTCCTAGCTACTCGGGAGGCTGAGGCAGGAGGATCGCTGGAGCCCAGGAGTTGGAGGCTGCAGGGAGCTATGATAGTGCTACTGCCCTGCAGCCTGGGTGACAGGGTGAGACCCTATCTCCTAAAAAGAAAAAAGAAAGCACTATATAGATCAGAAAAAAGAAAGCACTATATAGTCCCTGGGCCACATCTGTGGCCTGTTAGGAACTGGGCCGCATAGCAGGAGATGCACCGCAGGAGGCAAGCTTCGTCTGTATTTACAGCTGCTCCCCATTGCTCTCATGACTGCTTGAGCTCTGCCTCCTGTCAGCTCAGCAGCAGCATTAGATTCTCATAGGAGGGCAAACCCTACCAGGAAATGCGCATGCGAGGGATCTAGGCTGCACACTCCTTACGAAAATCTAACGCCTAATGATCTGTTACTGCTCCCGTCACCCCCAGATGGGACCGTCTGGTTGCAGGAAAACAAGCTCAGGCTCCCACTGATCTTACGTGATGGTAGAATTATTTCATGATATAGTACAATGTCATAATAAAGTGCACAATAAATAGAACGTGCTTGAATCATTCCGAACTGCGCCCCCCCACCACACTGGTCCGTGGAAAAACTGTCTTTCACGAAACTGGTCCCTGTTGCCAAAAATGTTGGGGACAGCTGTGTTAGATGATTTTGCCTAACTGTAGGCTAATTAACGTGGGTGTTCTGAGGACGCTTAAAATAGGTGAGGCTAAGCTATGATGTTAGGTGTATTAAACGCATTTTAGACTTAAGGTATTTACAAGTTATGATGGGTTTAGGGGGACATAATGCCATTGTAAGGAACAATCTGTGTAGAAAAAAAGAGTATGGAAATAGGCCAAAATGTTAACAATGATCATCTTTGCTGTGGGATTATGAGTGATGATCTGCTTCCTTAAAAAAAATCTTTGAGAATTTTCTAAATTTTGTATAGTAAACATGTACGGCTTTGTACTTGAAAATAACATCATGGGCCAGGGGCATTGGCTCACACCTGTAATCCTAGTACTTCGGGAGGCCGAGGCGGAAGGATCACTTGAGGCCAGGAGTTCAAGACCAGCCTGGCCAACATGATAAAACCCCGTCTCTATAAAACATACACACACACATACAAATAGCCGGAAGTGGTGGTGCACGCTTGTAGTCCCAGGTACTGGGGAGGCTGAGCTGGAGAATTGCTTGAACCTAAGAGGCAGAGGTTGCAGTGAGCCGAGATCGCACCACTGCACTCTAGCCTGAGCAGCAGTCTCAAAAATAAAAATAAAATAAAAAATCTAAAAAGGAAAATAATGTCATGTAAAAGGAAACAGCCTATAATTCCAACTACGTGGGTGGCTGAGATGGGAAGATTGCTTGAACCCAGGAGGCAGAGGTTGTGTAGTGAGCTAAGACTGAATCTCCACACTCCAGCCTGGGTGATACAGTGAGACTTTGTCTTAAAAAAAAAAAAAAATAATAATAATAATAAATAAATAAATACACAAATAAATAAAATAAAAACTGTAGGACTAGTTGAGACTGCATGATAAAATGTTTTAAAAAATTATGTATATTCATAAACATGTTTATGTATATGGACACATGTACAGTGTCTGTGGTTTTTTTTTTTTTTTGGTTTTTGTTTTTGAGACAGAGTTTCACTCCTGTCAACCAGGCTGGAGTGGAGTGGTGTGATCTCGGGAGTACCCCACGGGAAGGACGGTTCTCCTTTCTGCCAGCCTTCCCACCTTTCTTCACAAGGACCCTGGGTGGGACTGGGCAGCGTGAGGTGAGTCACTTTCTCCTCTGCCACTTCTGAAGCAAATAAGACATGCCATGTCACTGAGATTTGCGTAGCCCAGGCCCTCCCAGTGGTGGTCAGGGACTCCCCATGGTGAGTCAGAACCTTACAGCTCTAAGGAATTTTACTGGGGGCAGAAGGTGGCATGAATGTTCCAGGCTGGGCCTCCGTCCTAACTCTTCACTGTTGAAGCACTTGAAGGTCGGGTGGCGCCTGCTTTCTGCTTAGGAGCCAACAGCATCCTGACTTTACCTTTCCAGAGCGCAAATGTCCTTACTAGGCAGGCTGCAGTCTGAACACTACAGAAGTGGTAACCCTGACCCACTCATCATCACGGGGAAGGCTCAAGAGTTCCTGCACAGCCACGATGTGCGAAGCCTGTGTGTATAGAACATGGGATAAAGGCCCTCTTTTGAAGTAGTTTTCAGTCTATACTTAAAAAATGAGGCCGGATGCGGTGGCTCACGCCTGTAATCCCAGCACTTTAGAAGGCCGAGGCGGGCGGATCACCTGAGGTCAGGAGATCGAGACCAGCCTGGCCAACATGGCGAAACCCCGTCTCTACTAAAAATACAAAAATTAGCTGGGCATGGTGGCGTGTGCCTGTATTCCCAGATACTTGGGAGGCTGAGACATAAGAATTGCTTGAACTCAGGAGGTGGAGGTTGCAGTGAGCTGAGATCATGCCCCTGCCCTCTAGCCTGGGCAACAGAGGGAGACTCTGTCTCAAAAAAAAAAAAAAAAAAAATTTCTACTAACCACATTTATTTTACAATATATCGGCATTAACTATTGTCACCATGCTGTCTAATACATCTCTCAAATTTATTCCTCCTATCCACCTATAAATATGTATCATTTAACCAACCTCTCCTCACTCCCTGGTAACCACCATTCTTCTTAACTTTTACGTGATCAACGTTTAGAGTCAACATGAGTGAGATCTTGTGGTATTCGTCTTTCTGTGCCTGGTTCATTTCACTTAACGTAACATCCCCCAGATGAATCCATGTTGTTGTTGCAAATGGCAGGATTTCCTTTTGTAAGTCTCCATCGTATTACGCTGTGGATCTACACCACATTTTCTTCATCCACTCATCTGAAGCTGGGCGCACAGGTCACTTCCCCATCTAGGCTGCTGTGTGAATAGTGCTGTGATAAACGTGTGAGTGCAGGCATGCCTGCAACACAGCCATTTCCTTTCTTTGGATAAATACCCAGCAGTGACATTGCTGGATTGCAGCCTGCATTTGGCACTGCTATGCAGGCTGCAGGAACACCCGTTATCATGCCTGACCCTCACAATTCTGGGATGCAGGAAGGGGTGTGTCATGACACCCCCGTTTCACAGATCACCATATGTGCTACGATCTATACATTGTATTCACTCAACAGTCCGTTACCTGTTTCCTTCACATATACACTGCAAAATCCCTAGGCTTGCCTTAACAGTGAATCAGAAAAACTTTAAGGATCTCTTAAATAGGTAAAGTCTGTATGAATGCATGCCAAACCCAGGTGACAGTCTGTGAATAATGATTTTCTCTACCCTCTTAAAGTATGCTGGATGAATATGACTGTTTTATTGGCCAGGTGTGCTGGCTCATGCCTGTAATCCCAGCACTTTGGGAGGCTGAGATGGCTGGATCGCTCGAGCTCAGGAGTTCGAGACCAGCCTAGGTAACATGGTGAAACCCCCCGTCTCTACTAAAAATACAAAAATTAGCCAGGTGTGGTGATACACACCTGTGATACCAGCGACTTGGGTGGCTAAGGTGGGAAAATCGTTTGAACCCTGGAGGTGGAGGTTGTAGGGAACCAAGATCGTATCATTGCACTCCAGCCTGGGTGACAGAGTGAGATCCTGTCTCAAAATAGAGAAAGAAAGAAAGAAAAGAAAAGCAGTAGGACTGGTTGAGAGACTATGATAAAAAATTTTAAAAACCTGATTGCATGTTTATATTCATAAACATGTTTATACACATGGACACATGCACAGTTCTTCTGTTTTGTAATTTTTTTTAACTTTTGAGATAGAGCCTCACTCTGTTGCCCAGGCTGGAGTACAGTGGCGTGACCTCGGCTCACTGTAACCTCTGCCTTCCGAGTTCAAGTGATTCTCCTACCTCAGCCTCCCGAGTAGCCGGGATTACAGGCACGTGCCACCATGACTGGCTAATTTTTGTATTTTTAGTAGAGATGAGATGTCACCATGTTGGCTAGTCTGGTCTTGAACTTCTGACCTCAAGTGATCCACCTGGCTCGGCCTCCCAGAGTTCTGGGATTACAGGTAATCCTGGCTGCCTCTCTATTTATGTGTACGTGTTTTTGGGTACAGAGTGTGTGAGCCTGTGTGTGCAGGTGATGTCTGTAAGCCCCCTCACACCCTGTCTTTATCGTTCCAGCAACTGACACCACACCTACCATGGTAAAGCAGGGCTTCCCCAAACATCAATGAAGGAGAGGAGTAAAGTTTGGCAATTCTCATTGATACTTTGCAACAGACACGTCTATTACATGTCAATTACATTTCCCAGCCAGGTCTGGGGTCCACAGAACAGGCAAAGAATCTTTGGTGCTCAGAGGAATTTCTACCTGGACTTGGAACTATGAAACCACCCCCTGTTTCCGCCCAGGCCCCAGCCTGGGGGGACACCAGGTCATGGTTGTACTATTCAGAGGGGGCCAAGACAGCTGGTGTTGGTACAAGAGACAAGGAAAATCCTTCAGGGCTCACCCAGGCATCAATTTTCAGGTGTGGGGCAAAATACTTGTACAGAGATGAAAAAAATCCCAAGAATTCTACAAAATCCACAAGCCCTACTGGAGATAAGACACAGGAAGAAGAAGGAAAAAAAAAAAAAAAAAAAAACCGACCATCGGTTTTTCCCTGCAAGTCTGATTTAGAGCTCTCTAAGGTTTAAGGGACAGGAGGTTCTTTATTCAAGTCCATACTCTCAAAACCATAAAAGTGGCTGCTTCTCTATTTTTAGGGAAATTAATCCAACCAGGATAATTACAGCAACTAGTACTGGAAACTGATGACTCATCAAAAAGCCAGGAAATAGAACATTTTACATTCTTAAAGGTACAGCAGACAGACTCTATTTTCAGGATGCTTAAGTTGTCCCTTTCAAATTCAATCAGGGGATGCAATATTTGTCTAAACATGATGGTCAAGACAGTTGGGTGATTCTCAGGTTTAGTCAACTGGGCTCTACCTGGCCCCAGTTCCGTGAGTCTTTCATGAGGAATTATCGTTCAGAAAGGGAAAAATCAATCTGCTAGGGTCAATACGACGAGGGCTTGTGAGACTGGGAAAGGCTGAACCCCCCAGGAATGCCTGCCTTCACCCAGCTAGCCCTCACCTTCGCTGCTTGATTACGAAACTGGCACCAGAAAGGGGCTTTGAAGACCGCTGTGGTCTCAAGCAAAGAGCACTGGAATTTGAGCCTAAAGGACCAGGTCCGGGGCCTGACTCTGCATGTTCCTGGGACTGCTTCCTCATCTATGCAATGAGCACAGTAAAAGCTGCCTTGATGACTGCAGGAAAGGGCAGACAAGATAACACTCAGGAAACCACTGTGAAATAGTCCAGCACAGCACGTAAACAAAGTATCCATCCCAGCTGCTCACGCCTGTCATCCCAGCAATTCAGGAGGCCAAGGCGGGTGGATCACTTGAGTCTAGGAGTTCGAGACCAGCCTGGCCAACACGGCAAAACCTCGTTTCTACTAAAAATACAAAAATTAGCTGGGTATGGTGGCAGATATCTGCAATCCCAGTTACTTGGGGGGCTGAGGCAGGAGAATCGCTTGAACCCAGGAGGCGGAGGATGCAGTGAGCCAATATCGTGCCACTGCACTCCAGCCTGGGCAACAGAGCAAGACTCAGTTTCAAAAACAAAAAAAAAACAAAAAACAAAAATTAGCCAGGCATGGTGGCACGAGCCTGTAATCCCAGGTACTCCAGCAGCTGAGGCAGAAGAATCACTTGAACCCGGGAGGTAGAGGTTGCAGTGAGCCATGATCGCACCACTGCACTCCAGCCTGAATAACCGAGAGAGACCCTGACTCAAAAATAAATAAATAAATAAATAAAAAGAAAGTATCCATCCCATCCACATTCAGCATGCAGAGAGTTGTCTTGAATTACTGGTATCCACCTCCCTTCCTTTAAAAAATTATTATTATTATTTTTAGAGATAGGCTCTCATTCTGTCACTCAGGCTGGAGTACAGTGATGCAATCATAGCTCACTACAGGCTGGAACTTCCAGGCTCACGTGAACTTTCCAACTCAGCCTCCCAAGTAAATGGAACTAAAGGTACAACACCATGCCCAGCTAATTTTTTGTATATTTTGGTAGAGATGGGGTCTCACTATGTTGCCCAGGCTGGTCTCAAACTCTTGGGCTCAAGTGATCCTCCCACCTCGGTCTCCCAGAGTGCTGGGATGATAGGTGTGAGCCACCGTGCCCCGCCTCCTCCCCTTTCCAAATTCTGTCCTATGTCCTCTTTTGGGACCTGGATTTCTCTATCCCTCCAAAGAAGCATAGAGGCTCCCCCACACTGAGTTAGCCACAGGAAAGTTTTCTGCTGTTTCAGAGCACGTTGTGTTTTGTGATGAAGCACTGGTTATATACACGTTATAAAGAAAATACTCTAAAATTAACCCAAGTGAAGTTCCTCGTAAATGTCTCTTTTGTAACCATACTGTGGAAGTATGTGTATATACAATGTCGTTCTTTGAAAAAAGCATATACGCTAGGAATACAACATGAGTAACCTTAAGAAATATGAATTTTACTGGCAGGAAAGGTTTGGGAGGTGCAAATTCTCCTAAGACTACAGTGAGCTATAAAAAATGTAGTATTTCAGTGCAATTCAATATTTTCTTTCATCAAGGCGCAGTGCCTCGGCCCACGAGTGGGGAGGAATGCGAGAAGCTGACTGTGTGTATTGCAGCTGGAAGTCCTTTTCTAACCCAGATTCGGGGGGACGGCATAGGATCGTGGACTTCAGCAAAAATGGGAATTCCTGCACTTTTGCCCGGAACACTAGCCGCTTGGCTAGGAGGGCGACATTCCTGCTGGAGGGTGCAGTAGCAACCCAAACTCAGTAACAAGTAAGTGAACAGCTGCAGGAGATGGATGCAGGAACTTGGAGCAGTGAGGGATGCCCAGGCCTCTCTCTGGGCCGGCTGCTGCTGCATGATTCCAGCTATCTGCCACCTCCATGGCCATCCATCCCAGGAAACTGTTCAGATGTTAAAATCCACACCATGTTCCTTTGCTGGACTCTCCAAGGTTAAGGCTATTAGGGTGGTAAATCTCCATTTGCTAAGAGAAGTGGGAAGATCCGTACACAGGGAGACCATCCGAGAAGGAGCTATGTTTTTAACTAAAGAAAAAAGAATGCCAGGCATAGTGGCTCATGCCTGTAATCCCAGCACTTTGGGAGGCTGAGGTGGGAGGATCACCTGAGGCCAGGAGTTTGAGACCACCCTGGGCAACACAGTGAGACCCCGACTCTAAAAAAAATTTCAAAAAAGAAAAAAAGGGCAGAAATAATTCATTTATTTAACCCAGAAATGGTTATAATCGGAAACCTTGCAATCTTCTTACACAACAACTGTTTTGGCAAAGCCCCCATGTTCCAACAAATATTAGACTGTGCTTGCCATTTGTCTAAGGAATCTTGCATTAATAAACATGAAGAAGAACACTTTTACCTCCCACTCTCAACGACAGGACAAAACAAAGACCAGCTGTATTCATCAATGGGCCCTTGTTCTTCACATAAAGGCTAATTACATTTTGCTTCAAGCCTACACATGGAAAACTTTACTGCCGTTGTCTCCGCCACAGTCAGCCCGTGCTGTCCCAGCTGACACATGGCGATGACTGCTCACGATAAACCAGGGTCTCGGAGCAGCCTTGGTGCCACAGACCTGTGGGCTTCTCCCCAACACCGGGGAGAGGGATGGGTACCCCATGACATCTCCCCACGACAGACAGGCAATGTGCACCCAGTCCATCGTGGTGAGGTGGTGAAGGTCAATTTCCTCCAAGGCCGTTAATTTCAGAAATGCATACCACGCCCTGCTGTGAGCTTGCTGGGAATAGCTTCTATCTGTCAACAGCTTAGCCTCAGTCTCTCACCATGCCAGGTGCTATACACACACATCCCATTCCTCTTCAATACCATTCAGCGGGCCGGGTGCAGTGGCTCACGCCTGTAATCCCAGCACTTTGGGAGGCTGAGGTGGGCGGATCATGAGGTCAAGAGATCAAGACCATCCTGGCTAACATGGTGAAACCACGTCTCTACTAAAAAGACAAAAATTAGCCAGATGTGGTGGTGCACACCTGTAATCCCAGCTACTCGGGAGGCTGAGGCAGGAGAATCGCTTGAACCTGGGAGGCGGAGGTTGCAGTGAGCAGAGATTGTGCCACTGCACTCCAGCCTGGACAACAGAGCGAGATTCCATCTCAAAACAGAACAAAATAAAAACAACAACAAACAACACGCAGTGACTTGACTCCTGGTATGCCTGCTGTACAGGTCAGAGAGGGAGGTGGACAGCTCATAGCTCATTCAGGGTCACGCCGAGTGCTGGTAGTAGACCCCCGTGAATCACTCCCAAGTCAGTCTTTCTCCAAAACCCATCTTCCTTCACGCCTCTCCAATTCCCGTCAACAAATATTTAAGAATGCCTCCTTTTTTTTTTTTCTTTTTTGTTTTGAGACAGGGTCTTGCTCTGTCACCAGGTTGGAGTGCAGTAGTATAATCTAGGCTCTCTGTAGCCTCGGCTCAAGTGATCCTCCCACTTCAGCCCCATAAGTAGCTGGGACTACGGTTAAGAGCTACCACGCAGGGATAATTTTTGTATTTTTTGTACAGACAGGGTTTCGCCATGTTGCCCAGGCTGGTCTCGAACTCCTGGGCTTAAGTGAAACACCCGCCTCAGCCTCCCAAAGTGCTGGGATTACAGGCGTGAGCCACCGTGCCCGGCCCTAAGAATCCCTCCTTCTGAAGAGGGAAAAGAAATAGTTTTTGAAATGCTGGAAGACCATATGTGAAAAGATTTACCCCCAAGGGGCTTACATTCATAAGCATGAATGAAAATGTGTCTGGTCTCATAAAATATGCGTAGGTTGGACTTGAAGCAGATGGAATAGTGACAAACCTGTCCTGGAAAATAAAAGGGGAGGGAAAGGCAGCAGGGGAAGTCACCGATTGAGTCCATGGCCTCCAAAGTTAAAAGAAAGTAGCCAAGATCCAATAATCTCAGGCCATTCTCTGCATTTTTGGGGGATGACTTACTCCGGAACTATTAGAGTACGTCGTTGGTCCTGGGCTGCCTTTGTCAGTGTCCAGACCGTTTCTAATGTGGGAAATGCCCTGCCAGGCTGCGCCCATCCTGCCCCACAGGCAAATCATTCGGAACCTCTGGCGGGTCCTCCCCAAGACAGGCTTCGCCAGGCTTGCATCTTCACAAACCTCTGCAAACCCTGAATTGACTTATATTCCAATCCCGAATCCCATACCACCTTCTTTAGGAAGGCTTCCTTGACAATTCTTTCCCTGCACTCCCCTGGTGCCAGGGATGTTCTCTGCCCTTCCCCAGCTCCCCTGGCTGGTGGGAGGAGAGAGGGGATCAGGTGAGGGGTCCCTGGCACTGCCCTGGGTCCCTCTCCCCTCCCCAAGGCCATGGCTCCCCTCGAGGGGGCCCTCACCTTCAGGCTCCAGCTTCCTTTCCCTCCTCTGGCTCATTCAAACCCAGGCGTGGAAACCCTACTGGTACTATGAGCCTAGGAACTGCACTTCTGCAAATAGGCCCAATGTTGCCAATGTTGACCTTCTTTTTTTTTTTTTTTTTTGTGATGGAGTCTTGCTCCATCGCCCAGGCTGGGGTGCAATGGTGCTATCTCGGCTCATTGCAATCTCTGCCTCTCGAGTTCAAGTGATTCTTTGCCTCAGTCACCTCAGGAGCTTAGGTTACAGGCGCGCACCACCATGCTCAGCTAATTTTGGTATTTTTAGTAGAGACGGGGTTTCACCATGTTGGCCAGGCTGGTCTCCAACACCTGACCTCAGGTGATCCACCTGCCTTGGCCTCCCAAAGTGCTGGGATTACAGGCGTGAGCCACTGCACCCAACCAAACTCTCTTCTGACTATCCCAATGGGAGTGCCCTGCCTGCCACCTGCAGGCTCCCTGTCTGACCTGCTGATGGCCAGCGCCCATCCCCTTGATTGCAGCACTGGGCATGCTGGATTGCAATGGCCATGGAGCCATAAAAGGCTCAGAATTTGCACGGGGCAAGGCACAGAGGAAGCCTCTGTGAACATCTGTTGAATCAATGAATGAATCTATTATCTCTGAGCCGTGCCTATCATCTAACCGAGTGAGTCTCTTTCCCTTCGTGTACACCACACCCCTCGGCCTGGCTCACCACTGGGGAGACAAGAATGTTTCTTACTTCAGAGGGCTAGTGGGGCGCACCCCAAGGGAGCCACTGCCCTCTCAGCTACAGTCCTGAGACAGGGCTAATTTTTACGTGAAGGGGATTAAGCCCCTGAAATGTTTTTTAAAACAAAAAAATATTTTTTTAATTTAAAATTTTTTTAGGGACAGGGTCTTGCTCTGTTGCCCAGGCTGGAGTGCAGTGGCACGATCATAGCTCACTGCAGCCTCAACTCCTGGGTTCACATGATCCTCCCACCTCAGGCTCCCAAGTAGCTGGGACTACAGGTACACACCACCATGCCTGATGAAATACAGTAATTTTAAAAAATCAGATTTACTGAGAAAAGCAACTTACTTAGTACAAGTAAGTTGCTTAATCAGGTTCAAGCAGAAGTAATTGAGAGAAGAAAGTAGCTGATCTAGTGGTGATGTCTTACTCTTTGTAAGTTTCATACTCATGATCAGAATCCGTTCTGATAACCAGGCTGGGGAGCTGGGTTCTCAAGGTCTCAGGCTACTAAACGACCCAGAGCAAAGGGCCAAGAACCCCATACAGCATCCTGAAAGCAACAGACCCAGCAGCACCCTCAAAGCCTCAGGTCACGTGAGATGGCGCAGAGGGATACTAAGTACCAGCACCCATACAGAGCTGAAGCCTGGTGGGACAGCGGCGCCATTCAGAAGCACCCATCTTCTTGCTGATGCCCACGGAGGCACTGTGTGAGCACAGTAGGGGGACCTTAGTTACTGGAATAGGGAAACCCAAGAGACATGGCAGTAAGCACGCATGTGTGTTTCCGCGGAAGATGGGAAAAGCCTTCCAGAACAGGAAAACAGGGTTCAAACTCTAGCCTGGCATTGCTCCCCTGGAATTTGGTAGAGGAGGCCATGGCTAGGAGCAATTTCTGCCATTTCTTCATCTTTTCATGATTTATGTCGATTATTATTTCTTCCTTGCTGGTGTTCTGCACGAAAGATGGGCTGGTAAAAAGTACACTTGTAGTGGACACCTCTAATTTCCTTTGGACAAGAACTGGGTGGGAACTTGGCCTTTTGTGACTCTGCCTGCCCGAATCTGTGTCTATCCGTATATCCACACATCGCGTTGCAAGGTATGACATGAACCCGTATGCCTGCATGGGAATGGGCTTATTCTGGGGCAGGCGTTCCTAAAGGGCCCTGGAAGAAATGAAGAATTATGGCCCAAGGAAGAAGAGATGTGATTTACCCAGACCCAACTCCACACAAAAAATGTCCCATGTGTCACATCGTGTATAAACTAACTCCCAAATTTTCATGGCAGAAGGCATAGCAGTGACCAGGCTTTACAGTAAATGACAGAAGTTTGTTGGAAGGGTTACCCAATGAGTGCTAGAATGTGCATTGAACCGACGCAAGTAACTCATGGGAAAGACACTGTGTCCCTGCAGCAGCACAGAAGTCAAGAACCTTCTCAATCCAGCCCTACACAAGCAAAATCAAGTGAGAAATGCGTGCCGATAAGGGAGGCCAAGCGGACAGACTTACTTTGCAGTAGTTTCTTCATCGTATTTGGTTTTCAGGTCAAATAATTCTGTTCGAGTTTTTTCCAGGGCTGAAAGGCAAAGAATATAAAACCATGACATAAGATACTAACTATTTAAATGAAATTTTAAAAGAATGCATATACAAGTAATCTATTCCCATTTCAAAAGAGCAAAGATTTCTGTGAAGAGTCAGGTGCGTGGAAAAACAAAGATTAGAAAAACACAAAAGAGGTCAAGATGATGAAAATATAAAAAATGGAATAGGAAATCCCCTTTCATTTCTGCCTCATCGAATCCCAAGCACCTACAAAGACAGAACCAATGTTAATAGTTTCCTCCCTCCCTCCCTTCTTCTCTCCCTTCCTTTCTTCTTTCCCATTCTCCCTTCCTTCTTTCTTTCTTTCCCTTCCATTTTTAAGAGACAAGTTTTCTCACTCTGTCACTCAGGCTGGAGTACAATGGCACAATCACGGCTTACTGCATCCTTGAACTCCTGGGCTCAAGCCGTCCTCTTGCCTCAGCCTTCCAAGTAACTGGGACTACAGGTGCAAGGCACTATGCTTGGCTAATATTTTAAAACACTGTTGTAGAGACAGGGTTTTGCTATGTTGCCCAGGCTGGTCTGGAACTCCTGGCCTGAAGTGATCCTCCCACCTGGGACTCCCAAAGTGCTGGGATTACAGGTGTGAGCCACTGCACCTGGATGATTTCATCTTTTAAGGTGTATTTTATTATTTCTGGCTGGGTGAGGTGGCTCACATTTTGGGAGGCTGAGACTGGCGGATCACCTGAGGTCAGGAGTTTGATACCAGCCTGGCCAACATGGCGAAACTCTATCTCTACTAAAAATACAAAAATTTGCCAAGCATGGTGGCGCATAGCCTGTAATTCTGGCTACTCAGAAGGATAAGGTAGGAGAATTGCTTGAACCCTGGAGACGGAGGTTGCAGTGAGCCGAGATCACGTCACTGCACTCCAGGCCTGGGTGACAGACGGAGACTTGTTTCAAAAAAGTGTAACAAAATAAAAGAAAGTGTATTTTACATTTAAAAAAATTTCCATACATAATTGCATGTATATATGTGTGTGTATATATCTTTTTTTATTTTCTACCCCCATAAATGGGATGGTATGAATATTTCTTGAGACTAGTCTTTTTCCCTGGGCAGTATGGTATGGAAATCCTTCCACCTGCAGATGCGGGCAGTGGCAATAACCTTCAGTTCTCTCATCAGGATACCTGGAAGTGAAGCTGCTGGCTGAATAGCTTGGGCACTGGAGTTTTACATAAATGCCACCCAGCTGGCCTCCCAAGAGGCTTCTTCCATGCCCATCCATTCCTTAAGTGCCATTTCACCCTCACCAACACTGGGTGTTTCAATAATTTTTGACAGTCTTTGTCAGGCCAGAGTTGCTATATTTTTTTTCAAAGGCCAGGTGCAGTAGCTCACACCTGTAATCCCAGTATTTTGGGATGCTGAGGTGGGAGGATCGCTGGAGGCCAGAACTTCAAGACCAGCCTGGGCAGCACAGTGAGAGTCCATGTCCATAAAATAAACAATGAAAAAAAAAAAATTAGCCATGTGTGGTGGTGCGTGCCTGCAGTCTCAGCTACTTGGGAGGCTGAGGCAGGAGGATCACTTCAGCCCAGATTTTGAGGCTGCATTGAACTATGATTATATCACTGATCTCCAACCTGAGCAACAGAGTGAGACCATGTCTCTAAAATGAAATAAAAAATTAGGCCGGCTGCGGTGGCTCACGCCTGTAATCCTAGCACTTTGGGAGGCCAAGGCAGGTGGATCACCTGAGGTCAGAAGTTCGAGACCAGCCTGGCCAACATGGCGAAACACCGTAAAAATACAAAAATTAGCCGGGCATGGTGGCGTGTGCCTGTAATCACAGCTACTGAGTAGCTGTGATTACAGGAGAATCACTTGAACCTGGTGGGGCAGAACTTGCAGTGAGATGAGATCGCGCCACTGCACTCCAGCCTGGGTGACAGAGCGGGACTCTATCTCAAAAATAAATAAATAAATAATTAAAAAATTCTGACAGTCTGACAGGCAAAACAGTCTTTCACTAATTGAATCTGCATCTCCCTGGCTAAAAAAACTTTGCATTTTTTCATATGTGTAGCTTCCATTTGCATTTCTTCTGTGAACTGACTATTCCTATCCTTTGCTTATTGTTCAATTGCACTGTTTCTCTCGTTTAACGGATTGACTGGCAGCCTTTACATTTTTTAATTATCCGTTTGTCAAACTGGTTGTGATTATTTTCTCCCACTCTCGTCATTTGTGTTTTAAGTTGAATCATGACTTCTGATGTCTGTCCACGTTTCTGCTCAGTTCTGGGTCATCAAAAAAAATAAATAAAATTTAAAAATACATTTAAATGAAATACATGGTGATACTTCTCTTTCAGAAATAAAAAAGAGAGGCTGGGCGTGGTGGCTCACTTGAGCTCAGGAGATCGAGACCGGACTGGCCAACATGGTGAAACCTCATCTCCACTAAAAATACAAAAATTAGGCGGGTGTGGTGGCGGGCACCTGTTAATTCCAGCTACTGGGGAGGCTGAGGTGGGAGGATTGCTTGAGCCCACGGAGGTAAAGGTTGCAGTGACTGGAGATCACAACACTGCGCACCACCTGGGTGGTAGAGCAAGACCCTGTCTCAAAAGAACAAAAACAAAACAAAACAAAAACAGAAATAAAAGAGAGAGGGCTGGGTGCGGTGGCTCATGCCTGTAATCCCAGCACTTTGGGAGGCTGAGGTGGGCGGATCACGAGGTCAGGAGATCGAGACCATCCTGGCTAACATGGTGAAATCCCGTCTCCACTAAAAACACAAAAAACTAGCTGGGCGTGGTGGCGGACGCCTGTAGTCCCAGCTACTCGGGCGGCTGAGGCAGGAGAATGGCGTGAACCTGGGAGACAGAGCTTGCAGTGAGCCAAGATCGCCACTGCACTCCAGCCTGGGCGACAGAGCAAGACTCTGTCTCAAAAAACAACAAAAAAAAAGAGAGAGACAGAGAGAGAGAAAGAAGTTTAAAGATACTGTAAAAACTTGAGCATAACCTTTTTTGGTGGCTTTTAAATTTTAAAGGTCTGAAATTACTGTTCTCCTTAACTTCACTTAGGGTAGAAATGACTTTTTTTTTTTTTTCTATTATTGTTCCAAATGAAATGTCAGTCCTTGACAGTTTGGTGATTTAGACGTGTTTGTTGGAAAAAGAGCAGGAAGCAAGGATGGCGTGTGGAAGGGATGAAAATGGAATTGAGATCCTCCCACCTCTACATTAACAACTCAAAGTCAGTGAGGAATGAGGCGCAGCAGCTGGCGGGCGTGCTGCGGAATTCTTCAGCGTGGGCTCACGGCAGCTCCCACGGCCCCCAAGAGCAACAGGTATCTGCGGGGACCGGGGCGGTCAGGGAGCCGACCCAACTCTCCCCCGGGTCCTCCCCACATCCACGGTACTAGGAAGGAGAGTATCAAACCTGTTTGTAGGCTCTGAACCTTATGCTCAGCTTCCTCCAGCTTTGAGGTGGTGGACATCTGTGTCTCCTGCAGCTTTCTGCAAAGAAGAGGATGAAGCCAAATTGGTCATCTCCTTTACCAACTGAAATGCACGTGTGCCTCTGGGCTGAGCTCAGCTCCCTCCCTGTGCTCAGCTGGCGGCAGGCGTGCCACGGGGTATCGCCAGCGACGACACGTGTGCTGTGGGCCCTGCTCCCGCAGCTTCCACACTCCAACTTTGTAACTGCGTGTCACATCATGGGAAGTGTGCAACCCGTGGGGCTTGACGGGTGGTAACTGGCGTAGAAGGTTATCCTAAATGTAATTTGTTCTTGCAATGCCAGATTTTAAAAAGAAAAAAAAAAATCATCATCACGCACTCATTGTTTTCTGAAGTTAGCCCAAGAAGAATGATCCATTTACATTCTGCTGACACAATGAAGGAGTTTCTTGGAATAAAGGATGCACTAAATAGATGTGGCAGCTGTTTCGTCTCTGTTATAATGGAATGCAAACGCAACTGCAATACCTAATGGGGACACTGTGAATGCTTGCAACGGCATTCCACAGATTCACATTTCCCAGGATCTCTAAGTGACTTCCCTGGTCAATAAATAGCATTCCTTCCTCTTAATCTGCAAAAAAAAAAAAAAAAAAAAAAAAAAAAAACCTCCAAAAATAAGTTTATTATTTTTATGTCATATGAATATAACATATGCTCTCATAATAATAAACTGGGAATACAGAAAAGTAGAAATGACACAGTTTACAAAGTCGCCCCAATTCCCATCACCTCTAGAAAAGCACTGCTAATATTTTCATGTATTTCAATTATGGACACTCAGGGATATAATCAAATATGACAAGAGCATGGAAAATGGAAGATTCTTACTATCCTTGGCTCATTTCCACTCCTCAGATAGAGGAGTGGAATTTCGTTTGTATCTTTCTAAAATGTTTCTGCATGTACAGAAATACGACATCATATGTAACAGGCTAAAGTGTAATATGAACAAATACGTAACATACTATAGCATAATATGAACTAATATGTAGCATATGATATGTAACAGGCGATAGTGTACTATAAGCAAACACATAACACACTATAGCATAATAGAAATTAACATGTAACAACAGTGTACTATGAACCAACATGTAACAAGCTATAGTGTAATATGAACTAATACGTAACATGCTATAGTGTAACATAAACTAATACGTAACACGTTATAGGGTAATATGAACTAATACGTAACACACTAGAGCGTAATATGACCTAATGTGTAACACACTAAAGCGTAATGTGAACTAACACGTAACAAACTAGTGTAATACAAACTAATATGTAACATGCTATAGTGTAACATGAACTAATACGTAACGTACTATAGTGATATGTGAAATAATGTAATATACTATAGTGTAACATGAACTAATATGTAACATACTATAGGGCAATATAAATTAATATGTCACATAGTATAGCAAAATATGAATGAATGTAATATACTAAAGTATAGTATGATCTAATATGTAGCATACTATAGAGTAATAATGAAGCAATGTAATATACTGGCTAGTGAAACAGAAGGTTTTTTTGTTTTTGTTTTTGTTTTTTTGAGACAGAGTCTCACTCTGTTGCCCAGGCTGGAGTGCAGTGGCGCCATCTCGGCTCACTGCAAGCTCCGCCTCCTGGGTTCACACCATTCTCCTGCCTCAGCCTCCCGAGTAGCTAGGACTACAGGCGCCCGACACCACGCCCGGCTAATTTTTTTTTTTTATTTTTTAGTAGAAATGGGGTTTCACTGTGTTAGCCAGGATGGTCTCGATCTCCTGACCTCGTGATCCACCCGCCTCGGCCTCCCAAAGTGCTGGGATTACAGGCATGAGCCACCGCACCTGGCCAGAAGTATTTAATATACTACAGTGTAATATAATCTCCCCGCCCTGTTCTTTTAATACAAAGGTGATCACAACACACATCACATTCTGGGGTCCCTTATTCACTTCTCTCTGTATTTTAGAAATGTTCTATTTCCAGCAAACATAGTTCTTCCTCATTCTTATTAAATAATTAACTTAATCAAGCCTCTATGGATACTCAGATTGTTTCTAGGTTTCTTTCTACTGAACATTCCCTCAGTGATCATTGTGGAGATATTGTTGCATAATTTTGAGAGTGAATCTGTTGGATGAAATGCTAACAGAGGAATTACAATGGCCAAAGGGTATCTGTAATTTTTTTCTTTTTTGGAGACAGGGTCTTGTTCTGTCACCCAGGCTGGAGTGCAGTGGCGTGATCTCGGCTCACTGCAATGTCTGCTCCTGAGTTCAAGCAATTCTCACCTCAGCCTCCCAAGAAGCTGGGATTACAGGTGTGTACCACGCCTGGCTGTTTTTCATATTTTTAGTAGAGATGGGGTTTCACCATATTGGCCAGGTTGGTCTCGAACTCCTGGCCTCAAGTGATCTGCCTGCCTTAGCCTCCCAAAGTGCTGAAATTGCAGGCATGAGCCACCTTGCCTGGCCACTTTTCTTGTTTTGATAGATACTGAAAAACTTCCCAACAAAAAACTTTCACCAATTTAAACTCCCACCAACAATATGTAAGTGTGTTTTCATATACTCTGCCAACGCAAGATAAAATCAAATTTAAATTTTTACTGCTGAGTAAAGCTATGTTATTTCTCTTTGTATGAAATGCCTACTTATCTCCTTTGCCTATTTTTGTAGAGTGGATTTTGTTCTTATTAATTTTGAAGACCTCTTTGTATATAATGAAAATTAGCCTTTTTGTCTTACATGGTACAAATATTTCTTCTCAGTTTATGTTTTTAAAATATTATTTGTTTTTAAGAATCTGTTTAAAGTTTTAGATAGTCATATTAATAAAAACAAATACGCACCCCAGTTTTCTTCCAGTATGTTTGTGACAATAAAAAATTATAATATTTAAATCCTAGATCCATCAACAATTTTTTGGTATAAAGAATGAAGTCTGTAATCCCAGCACTTTGGGAAGCTAAGACGGGCAGGTCACTTGTGGTCAGGAGTTCAAGACCAGCCTGGCCAACATGGTGAAATCCTGTCTCTACTAAAAATACAAAAATTAGCTGGGCGTGATGTTGGGCACCTGTAACCCCAGCTATTTGGGAGGCTGAGGCAGGAGAATTGCTTGAACCCAGGAGGTGGAGGTTGCGGTGAGCTGAGATCATGTTACTGCACTGCAGCCTAGGTGACAGAGTGAGACTTTGTCTCGAAACACACACACACACAATGAATGAAGTAAATTCTAGCTTCAGCCCTTCCCTCTAAGAATCAGTTATTGTATATTTTAATATAGCTAATCCCTTTACCTAATTTGAAAAGCCAAGAGCTGGGCACAGTGACTTAACATCTGTAATCCTAGCACTTCGGGAGGTTAGGGGGGTGGATAACCTGAGGTCAGGAGTTCGAAACCAGCCTGAGCAACATGGTGAAACCCTGTCTCTACTAAAAAATTAGCCAGGCTTGGTGGCACACGCCTGTAATCCCAGCTACTCAGGAGGCTGAAGCAGGAAAATCACTTCAGCCTGGAGCGGAGGGTTGCAGTGAGCCGAGATTGCGTGACTGCACTCCAGCCTGGGTGACAGAGCGAGACTCCATCTCAAAAAAAAGAAAAGTCAACTTAATAATATTTAATTCCCATATGTGTTTATTTCCATATTGTGGTAATGCATGAGTTTGCCGTAGGAAGACGTACAATCATACTGTACTGTATATAATTTTGTATGATGTTTTGACTTCATATTATACTAGATACGTTTCTCATGTTACTATGAATTCTCCATAATTATTATTAATATTTTAATGGTGACATAACATCCCAGTTAGGGATGGTCCTTCTTTTTACTAACCCATTTGTCCACGGCAGGGCCCTGAAATCGCTTGCGTTTTCCCCCTTGATCACTCACTGGTGAAGAGTGCTTTCCTAAGAGGCATTTACTTAAGACCAAGTCCGTATCAATGGGGTCAAAGGTCTGCCCGTCTGTCCGAGCCTTGACTCTGTGATGCGCACTCCTTTCCTGGAGTCTGTGCCCTGCCGCGCTCCCCCAGGGAAGATGGACACGGCCTTCACCTGCAGAGTTGGGCGTGGCCCCAAGGGACTGAACTTGGTCCTGCAGCCAGGGCTCCAGGTGGCCATGACAGAGCAGACAGGGAGGCCAGGGCTGCAGAGGTGGGCAGGCGCCAGTCTGGAGTTGCAAAGTCCCACCTCTGGCCCTGATTAGCTGCAAAAGCTGTAGGAGGTACCTCACCCACGACCTGTTTCTCCCTCTATGAAATGAGATGATCTACATTGCAGATCCATCCTGGGCAATTAGTGAGAGAATGTACTGAGAGCCTCCGGCCAAGTTCTGATGCAGGGAGGGCCCTGGGTGGGCGGGAGCTAGCAGTTCTCTTTTGTTTTATTTCTTTCTTTTTGAGACAGAGTTTCGCTTTTGTTGCCTAGGCTGGAATGCGATGGCACGATCTTGGCTCACTGCAAAACTCCGCTCCCGAGTTCAAGCAATTCTCAGGCCTCAGCCTCCCGAGTAGCTGGGATTACAGGCATGCGCCACCACACCTGGCTTATTTTGTATTTTTTTTTAGCACAGACAGGGTTTCACCATGTTGGTCAGGCTGGTCTTGAACTCCCGACTTCAAGTGATCCACCCACCTCACCTTCCCAATGTGCTGAGATTACAGGTGTGAGCCACTGTGCCCAGCCTCTTTTCTTTTCTTTCTTTTTTCTTTCTTTCTTTCTTTTTTTTTTTTTGAGGCAAGATCTCACTCTGTTACCCATGTTGGATTGCAGTGGTTCACTGCAGCCTGGAACTCCTGACCTCAAGCAATCCTCCTGCCTCAGCTTCCTGAGTAGCTGGGACTATAGGCACAAGCTGACCTGCATGGCTCATTCATTCATTCATTCATGCCATGGAGATGGCATATCTCTATGTTGCTCAGGCTGGTCTCGAACTGCTAAGTTCAAGGGATCCTCCTGCCTCAGCCTCCCAAAGCGCTGGGATTACAGATGTGAGCCACTGCGCCCGGCCAGTTTTCTTTCTGAATGAAGTCAGCTTAATGACATTCCCTAGAGGCCTTCATGATGCCGCAGGGCAGGCGAGCCCCAAAGGAAGGCTTAGCTGGCAAGGGCTCTGGGCTTTAGCCAGGAAGGAATTCAAGGGCGAGCCAGTGGTAGGGCAGAAGAAGGCAGCTTTATGGAGGTGGCAGCGTTATAGCTCCGTGACTGGTCTCGCAGGGTAGAACTGCCCCACAGGCCATGTGCTGACGGTAGTAGCTGAGGACAGTTTCGCACTCATATTTGCACCTACTTTTAATTACCGGTAGATTAAGAGGCAGTTTATACAGAAATTTCTAGGGAAGGGGTAGTAACTTTTGGGCTGGGAGATCATTGCCATGGAAAGGGGTGGTAACCCCTGGGTGTTGCCACGGCAATGGTAAACTGACATGGCACACTGGTGGGCATGTCTTATAGAAACCTGCTTCTCTCCAGGCCCTGTTTCAGCTAGTCTTCAATTTGGTCCAGTGTCTGAGCCTCACTTCCTAACTCAATGATGTTGCTACAGAGTCTGCCTTAGAAAAGTTCACCAAGGGCCGGGCACGGTGGCTCACGCCTGTAATCCCAGCACTTTGGGAGGCCGAGGTGGGCAGATCACGAGGTCAAGAGATCGAGACTATCCTGGCCAACATGGTGAATCCCCGTCTCTACTAAAAATACAAAAATTAGCTGGGCATGGTGGTGTGCACACCTGTAGTCCCAGCTTCTCAGGAGGCCGAGACAGGAGAATCACTTGAACCTGGGAGGCGGAGGTTGCACCGAGCCAAGATTGCGACACTGCACCCAAGCCTGAGTGACAGAGTGAGAGCCCATCTCGGAAAAAAACAAAACAAAACCAGAAAAAGTAAAAAGAAAAGCTCACCAAGTATCAGCATAGGAAGTCAACTGAAAATAAAACAAGATCCCACACCAGCCACAGTCCCACTTGGCCCCTCACCTGTAATCACGAATTTCATGCTTCCTGTTGATGGATATATACATTTCTTCACACTAAAGTTAAAATTCAGTATCTTTTTTTTCCCCCTTTTTTGCTTTTCTTGATGGGAGCGGGTATAAAACTTAATATCTTAATTTAACCCGTGAGTTTAAAAAAACCCAATCTAGGCCAGGTGTGGTGGCTCACACCTGTAATTACCTGAGGTCAGGAGTTCAAGACCAGCCTGGCCAACATGGTGAAACCCTGTCTGTACTAAAAATACAAAAGTTAGCCAGGCCTGGTGGCGGGTGCCTGTAATCCCAGCTACTCGGGAGGCTGAGGCAGAAGAATTGGTTAAACCCGGGAGATAGAGGCTGCAGTGAGCCGAGATCGCGCCATTGCACTCCAGCCTGGGCAACGAGCGAAATTCTCTTAAAAAAAAAAAAAAAAAAAAATCCGATCGATATGGTTGGAATCGGTAAGTTCAATAGTCCTTATTGTTGTTACAAGGAATCTAACTTTCATTAACTCATCATGCTAGGGGAAAACCAACTCATTATTTGTGGGAAACGTTTTTGGTAATTGGTATTTAGAAATCTAAAACTCACATCAGTTACATAGGGCATTAACATATTTTACTGATAGTAACTCCCTGATATGTAAGGTAATGAGAGGCAATACCAAAAAACCCACCGAGATTGTGTGTGCGCGTGTGTGTAATATTAAATATCACATCAGAGTGTGTGTGTGTGTGTGTGCGTGTAATATTAAATATCAATTTGATTGAGGAGGCAGAAAGAGTTTAGCAGCAGCCCACGGCTTGTCCCCAGAGGCCACACACTGGGAATGGACTTTCCTCTCTGGTCTTAGCCCAGGTGCAGCTGCCGGGTGCCACCTTGCTAACGACTCATGCCTTGAGCTTCACCTCTGCCCCTGCATGGCTTGGATACCCTCGGGCTCACTGGCTGCCTGACACCATCCACCGATTGGGAAAGGCAGATGCATTTTGCTCACAGAAACCTCACAAATGTAGAATATCTTTTTTTCTTTGTTGAGATGGAGTCTCACTCTGTTGCCCAGGCTGGAGTGCCGTGGTATGTTCTTGGCTCACTGCAACCTCTGCCTCCTGGGTTCAAGCAAGTGTCCTGCCTCGGCCTCCTAAGTAGCTGCAATTACAAATGCACTCCACCACACCCAGCTGATTTTTTTTTGGTATTTTTTAGTAAAGACGGGGTTTCACTATGTTGGTCAGGCTGGTCTCGAACTCCTTACCTCATGATCCACCCACCTCGGCCTCCCAAAGTGCTGAGATTACAGGTGTGAGCCAGTGCGCCTGGCCAGAATATAATTTTTGAAACATTTTGCCCACCGCCTTTACGGATTTGGGGTTACAACCTAGGCTTATTTTGCAGATCCATTTATCAACTTGTCTTGTGATGTGAAGTTCAGGGGCAAATGCTATGTCGGTCTGTGTGTGCCTGTAAGCCATGCTCACCTCTCTTTTTCTGCAAAGTCATTCTGTAACTTCTGTTCCTTCTCAAGAGCTATGGTTTCGGCTTGGTTCTTCAGTGTCTGTTCATATTCTCGGATTTTCTCTTTAAGTGCTTTTATCGTAACCTCTGCAGAAAAGAAAAAAAAAAACCTACAGTAAGAGAAGCACACAATTCTATATGGCTGTAGGTACAAGTCTCTCATAACCTGGTAGGATCGGTGTGTTTTAAACCTTAGCTCTTCAACTCTGACACAAAATCAATGGTTACGAGTCCCTTTGGAGACTTTTTACTCCCTAAATGTTAAATTGAACTTTAAACGTTTAGGCTGAGGAGGATCAATGGATTTCGCTGAAAAGAAGAGCTTTGGTTTCTCTAGTACCAGTCAAAGAAAAAAAGCGGGGGGAGGGGGGATGGAAATCAATGGTAAAATATCATATCATCTTATTGATGAGTCTTAAATTAGTCCTGTAACTGAGGGATGATTAATAAAGTTTTAGGTGGGTTTAAGTATTTTCTCAGAAAAAAAAAGTTCATAATGGCGCGTGCATTTTGGAAGAAGCAATCGAAGTAGAGTCAAGAAAGTCTACGGTACCCCATTCTCTATGACGTGATGTTTCACATTGCATGCCTGTATCAAATATCTCATGTACCCTATAAATATATACACCTACCATGTACCCACACAAATTACAAATAAATTTAAAAAAAAAAAGAAAGAAAGTCTACAGGCCAAGCACAGTGGCTCACATCTGTAATCCCAGAACTTCGGGAGGTTGTGATGAGAGGATCCCTTGAGCCCAGGAGTTTGATGCCAACCCTAGAAACATGGCGAGCTCCGCCTCTACAAAAAGGGCAAGAATTAGCTGGATGTGGTGGCGCACACCCGCGCCCAGCTTAGGGACTCAGGAGGCTGAGGTGGGAGGATGTCTTGAACCCAGGAGTTTGAAGATGCAGTGAGCTATAATTGTGCCACTGCACTCCAGTCTGGTTGACAGAGTGAGGGTGAGTGAGTGAGACAGAGAGAGAGAGAGAGAGAGAGAGAGAGAGAGAAACAGAGAG
The DNA here is from genome assembly GCF_002776525.5 of Piliocolobus tephrosceles. NCBI lineage: Eukaryota > Metazoa > Chordata > Mammalia > Primates > Cercopithecidae > Piliocolobus > Piliocolobus tephrosceles. The sequence continues at coordinate 10,996,968 of NC_045441.1, read as the reverse complement.
AGAAAGAAAGAGAGGGAGACAGAAAAGGAAGGAAGGAAGGAAGGAAGGAAGCAAGGAAGCAAGCAAGCAAGCAAGCAAGCAAGCAAGACGGCCTGGCCCTGCAGCTCTGCTGGTTCACAAGTGACAAGAAACGCGCAGTGCTCGGTGGAGAAAGCATGGAAGGGACTGGGCTGGAAAGGACCTAGCCTGGAGCGCCCTCCACTCTGGTGGTCGGGGGCTGTGTGTGCAGAGCAGAGGGTGCTGTAGCCTGGGGGAAGATGCTCTGGTGACTGGCATGTGGCCTGGAGAAGTCCTAGAGTGGGGTGTGAGCGCCAGTGATGTGGGGCAGCGAGGGGCCCCTTGGAAGGCAGGGCTGTCTCGGGAAAGCCCAGGCCCAGGCGGCTCTGGTGAGTGGCTCCCGTACCACCAACTGCAAGTTCACAGACATCGCCTCAACTGCCCAAATAGGGAACATCAAAGCGGACTTGATGAATGGAACAGACCTGTGGGTGGCTCTGGGGCAGGACTGCTCCACCTGCGCTCTCCTCCAGACACGCCTATGCCACTCTGCATGCTGGAAGCTTTGTGTGTGGGTGGCTCTGGGGCAGGGCTGCTCCACCTGTGCCCTCCTCCAGACACGCCTATGCCACTCTGCATGCTGGATGCTTTGTGGAGAAGCACTGTGGCCCCAGCCCCCTGGAGAGGGGAGCTCTTAGGAATGGTAGCCCGCTGCTACAGATCCACCTCTTAGCAGGGGAGGCTCATTTTCCTTGTGCGCCCAGCACCGGCATAGATGCGTGCTCAGGAAAGCACTATGACATGAATGAATGAAGGCGCCGAGGCCGGGCAGAGCTGGGGGAGGGCCAGACAGGGTTTGCGGCAATGGAGCTCCCTCTGGTGCAGCAAGCGCACCTGCCAGGTGTGTAACTCACAGCCATTCTTGCTCTCTGAGCTGTACAGACACGCGCTGGCCAGGGCAAAAGCACATTACCTGGGTGATTAACACCCACGTGGCTTAGTGCACAGAAGCGAAAGGCTTTTTTTTTTTTTTTTTCTGAGGCAGAGTCTCGCTCAGTGGCCCAGGCTGGAGTGCAGTGGCGCGATCTCCACTCACTGTAACCTCCGCTTCCTGGTTTCAAGCAATTCTCCTGCCTCAGCCTCCTGAGTAGCTGTGATTACAGGCACACACCACCATGCCTGGCTAATTTTTGTGTTAAAGGCTCTTTTGTTAAGAGAAGAGGTTGGCCTTTTTCATGAGGTGGGACCCAGAGTGCTTTCTTCAGAGATGTGGAATTCCACCAACGATCACATCGGGGCACAGGAGAGGGGACTGGGCACCTTTCTGCCTTTTGGCTTGGCTGTTCAGAGCCTGGAAGAGATGCTCTGTGTACACAGTGGTTGGTGATACGTCTCTCTCAAGCCATACGGATGAGGCCAAAGTGAGGCAAGAGCTGGACACTTCTAGAATGGACTCCAGACAGGTCAGCTCTGAAAAAGCCAACACTGCTCTGCTACGTCAATGGTCTACACTCTCATGTAAACATACAGCATTTTTACCTTTTTTAAATTGAGACAGAGACTCGCCCTGTCGCCCAGGCTGGAGTGCAGTGGCGTGATGTCGGCCCATTGCAACCTCTGCCTCCCAGGTTCTTGCAATTCTCATGCCTCAGTCTCCTGAATAGCTGGGATTACAGGTGTGTGCCATCACACCTGGCTAATTCTTGTATTTTTAAAGTAGAGACGGGGTTTCACCATGTTGGCCAGGCTGGTCTCAAACTCCTGACCTCAATTGATCTGCCCACCTCAGCCTCCCAAAGTGCTGAGATTATAGGCATGAGCCACAACAGCCGGCCTTTTTTGCCTTTAAGGACCGGCTGGAAGTGGCTGTACAGCACTTGGACCCTAACACTTGTTCCAGTGGGGCTGCTCATGACACATCACAGTGTGTGACCTCGTCAGTGTGCTGTGCCTGATGAGGTCTCTGCCTCATGAGGCCCCCTGGCCCCAGGTGAGTTCTCACAGACCAGACCAACCTCATCTAGAGGCCACTTTATCCTAGAGCCTCTGGCCTTCTGGCCCAGGCTGCACCCCAGGCAGACACTGGGTGTCTCAGCAGGCCTCCCAGGCATGTGCAGGGGAGGAGGGGCCAGCATAACAGAGAGGGCTCTGAAGGGCTTGGCATTACCTGGGGACTCCATTTACTCATCTTTGCAGGGTGGGTGGGTTGTGGCCCATGAGGCGGAAGTTCCCTCTTTGTTCTAACTTTTATTATGTGCCTGATATAGTTTAGGTGTTTGTCTCCCCTAAATCTCGGGTTGAAATCTCATCTCCAATGTTGGAGGTGGGGCCAAGTGGGAGGTGTCTGGGTCGGGGGCGAATCTCTCATGAACGGCTTGGTGGCCTCTCAATCACTGAGATTTGATTGTTAAGAAGTCTGGGGTCCCCCCACCTCTCTTGCCCTGTGGCATGCTTGCTCCCCTTTCACCTTCTGCCATGAGTAAAAGCTTCCTGAGGACCCCCAGAAGCCAGGCAGATGCTGGCGTCGTGCTTGTACAGCCTGCAGAACCATGAGCCAAATAAACCTCTTTTCTTCATCAATTACCCAGCCTAAGGTATTTCTTTACTGCAACACACAAAGTACTCACACCATCTTTTTTTTTTTTTAAGAGATAGGGTCTTGTTACGTTGTCCAGGCTGGTCTCGAACTCCTGGCCTCAAGAGATCCTGCCGCCTTGGTCTCCCAAAGCGCTGGGATGATAGGCATGAGCCATTGTGCGGGCCCCTGCTCTAACTTTTTAATCATTTATACTACTGCTGTGATAATTACAAGAAGTGATGTGCACCGCCCACCTTCCCAAATCATGATCACTTTTATTCTTGGAAGGGGAGGAGAGGAAATGACATTTTTCTGGAGCTTGGGAAAACTTGTTATCCAAATAAAGGGGGGTAAATTTCTGGCAAAAACCACACTGCTGAATAAGTAGCAGGTACTATTGAGAGCTAAATGCTGTGTGTATATACATACTTAACCCCACACCAACCCTACCTGGTAAGTATGAGAATTGCCTCCCAGGAGAAAGAGGCTTTTAGCAAAGTGAGATAATTTGCCCAAGGTCACATAGCTAGGTGGTGGCAACAAAAGGACTCAAACTAGGTCTGTCTGTCTGTCTGTCTCCAGGACCATTCTTTTTTAGAGATAGAGTCTTGCTCTGTTGCCCAGGCTGGAGTACAGTGGTGTGATCTTAGCTCACTGCAACCTCTGCCTCCCAGGTTCAAGTGATTCTCCCGCCTCATCTCCTGAGTAGCTGGGATTACAGGCATGTCCCACCACACCACACCTGTAATTTCTGTATTTTTAGTACAGATGGGGTTTTGCCATGTTGGCCAGGCTGGTCTCGAACTCATGACCTCAAATGATCTGCCCACCTTGGTTTCCTTAAGTGCTGGGATTATAGGCATGAGCCTCCACACCTGGTCTGGAGCCGTTCTTAAATCTTGGACTCTATAACTCATTGTGAAAAGCCCAGCATACGAGACCTTTGGGGAGAGAACATCCACACCCAGCTTGGCTCCTGGTCAGCCCCTGTGCAAAGCCCTGGCCACTGGGAAGCTGGTCACTGAGGCACCGGTGATATAAGGAAAAGGGAAGGACAATCCTGCACAGCCCTTCAGGTCCAACCTGCACCACCCTCCCACAAAACAAAAGCAAACTTAAAAAAATAAAATAAGCCAGAAAGAGGCTGGGCACGGTGGTACACATGCCTGTAGTCCCAGCTACTCGGGAGGCTGAAGCGGGAGGATTGCTTGAGTTCAGGAGGTCAAGGTTGTTGCAGTGAGCAAGATCGTGCAACTGCACGGGTGACAGGGCGGGACCCTGAATCTAAAATAAATAAATAAATAAATATATAAAAAACACCCACCAAACAAACCAGAGAGTAGATCTATCAAAATTAGATGCCAGAGGACAATGAAGGGGAAAAAAACCCCAGGATACTCCCCTTTAGGGTAGCGCACCTATGAAAATTCGATGTGCAGATTTGCAGGTTACCTTTCACTGCAACACTGGAGTGATTCTGGCAAGAAATGCTTCCTACAGGGGAAGGTAATACCTCCCCTCACAGCAGTTCCAGCTCAGTAAGCCCAACGCCTCACTTTCTAGCAGGACAGGAGCTTTCCCTTCTGGTCCTAAAGGCTCACACTCTCTGCAAAGCCAGACAGAAGTGCAGTCTGGCTTCCCCAGCTGCCTGTCACCTCATGCCCCCAAATTTCAGCAAGGAAGCCCTGTTGGTCTGAGGGCTTGAGTACCCTCATACCTACACTCAGGGAGATGTTCTCGGAGGCCCTGCACTGCTGCCCTCGCAGCCCATGCCTCTACCTCTGGCTCTCACACATCATCACAGATGCTTTCTGGATCATTCCCACGGACAATTCCTCTTCCCTGGTCTGTCTGCAGTGTTTTTAAAGCCAAAGGACGCTTTTAGAAGTCTTTGCCAATTCACTTTTTCTGTTGTTGTTAAAGACTGGAACTTGCTCTGTCACCCAGACTGAGTGCAGGGTCACAATCATGGCTCACTGCAAGCTTGACCTCCTGGGATCAGGCAATCCTCCCGCCTCAGCCTCTTGAGTGACTGGGACCACGGGTGCGCACCACCATGCCCAGCCAATTTTTGATGTTCTGTAGAGGCAGGGTATTGCTAGGTTACCCAGGCTGGTCTCGAACTTCTGGCCTCAAGCAATCCTCCCACCTTGGTCTCTCAAAGTGCTGGGATTACAGGTGTGAGCCACCGCACGTGGCCCCAATTAACTCTTTATTGCAGTCTCTACAAATAGTCAATGGAAGGCCACTGGGAATGGGCAGCCTCCCCTTTCAATTTAATTCCTTACCCACATTCCCAAACAAAAACAAACAGGCCGAATTACTCTTTTCGGAGCTGGCTGAAAAACCTGCTGCTGCTGTCAGAGGGGGGCTGTGATTTTCCTTCAAGCCAAAGAAGCCAACAGGCTCCCGGATTCTGAGTGCCTTGGATTTTAGGTATAGGACAGATTCCTTTGTTCTTCCCTGATGGGAAAAGCCAGGGAACCTTTGCCCTCTCTGTCTTGTTGACGGCTGGGCAAACGCACCAAGAGGTTGTTTTCTTTCATTAAATTCCTAATGAATAGGCGATACTGACAAGGCAACAGCGGCGCTTAAGCATGCAGCCTTTAAGACGTGTCTGAAGCCTTAATGTATCCGCGGCAATTATTAAATGACTTACTGTGTATGACCCTTTGATCATGAGCTGGCTCTCTGACAGGTGTCGCCTGGAGGCAATGCGTCGGCCTTTCAAGAGGCAGACCCAATCACGTAATGATACAGGAAGAATTTTCAAAGAATCCTGATCGGTCTCATCAGAGGGCAATAAAATCTTACGTCGCTGTTGTGCAGAGGAAAAGTTTTACTTCAAAATAGCTCAGCACGATTATCGTCTCTCTCTAACGCTCAGATTCCTGCCCCACCCTGACTTTATGACGTGTATATTACAAGGAAGCTAGTCCCAAAAGTATGGGAAAAGCCAATTAAAATAAAAAGAAAAGAAGAGAAAAAAAAAAAAAGAAGAAGAAGAAGAGAAAAGAAGAGAGAAGACAAAGCAAAGAACGCATTTTCCACCAACCTTGATTTTTCACTTCAGCAAATTCCTTGTTGTATTCTTCCAGAGTTTCCCTAAGTTTCTGGTTCTCTGTTTCAATATCGTGCAGGCGCTGCACTTTGAGCTGGAGTTGCTGTCCGAGATCCAAAGCTGGTACGGGATCTGCACAACAGGAAAACAGCCATCACCCTACTCTGCCCCCAAAAAGGCCCCCTCCACGGCGGTACACAGGCTCAGAGATGGGCTCCCAGGCTGTCAGCTCCAGTGGGATCCCCAGAGGCCACAGTCATGCCCTCACAGCCGGCCTCCTTGCTGGGTGGGAGAATTCTCCAGTGCTTTACAAAGGATGGACCCAGCCCAGGGTCCCGGAGGTGTGAAAACGGGTGGGAACAGCCATGAGATTCACTGGTATTTGTCGATTACTCCTGCCTGGTGTGACACTTTCATGATTTTTATTCTTTGATGACATAAGTAGAGAAATACACCAGGCAGCAGCCCAGGAGATCAATCACATCCCCACAGTTGCATGTGGAGGACGGACAAGTCCGTGGACAGGTGCTGGCATGTTTAAGGGTCCAGTGATTATGAGGTTGGAAGTAACACCTGATGCCTGAGAACGCCACATAGTTCATGGGACACTTTATGGAGATTTTGTCTTTTGAGCCTTACAATGATCTTGAGAAAGAGGCCTCAGAAACTAAAGCCCAGGGAAGAGGAGTGACTCACCTGAGGTCACCCAGCTAGTTGGCTGGCATGGAGAATGCACACCTAAGTCTGTTAACTTCAAGTGATCATGCTTTTTTGTTTGAGATAGGGTCTCCCAGGCTGGAGTGCAGTGGCATGATCATGGCTCACTACAGCCTCCACCTCCTGGGCTCAAGCAATCCTCCCACCTCAGCCTCCCAAGTAGCTGGGACTACAGGTGGGCAGTAGCATGCTGGGCTAATTTTTGTATTTTTTTGTAAAGATAGGGTCTTCCTATGTTGCCTAGGCCGGTCTCAAACTCCTGGACGCAAGGGATCTGCCCACCTCAGCCTCCCAAAGGATTATGGGCATGAGCCACCCCACCCAGCCCTGAGTGACCATTCTTTACAAGGAAGGTCACTTGGTGAAGCAGAGGAAAGAAACACTTAGGTTTTATAAGAAGCCACCCCGTTTCACGACATGATCACTTTCCATCACGATCCTCCTTCCCTAATGAAGGGTGTTCAGAAGAGTCAGGGGTTAGTGGCTGCGGGTCCCAAGGCTGGAGACCCTTGCAGAGGCACAGCTGGTGACCCAGCATGGCCCTGTCGGAGGCCAGCTGGCCTGGAGGCCACCACACTCATGACAATAACAAAGCGCAGGGCAGCACGAGCCGAACAGCAGCCAGGCCAGCGATGGGGTCTTGCGGCCAATTCAAGGTCACATCTGCCATCAGATTCACTTGCAGAAAACTGGATTTTAATCCAAAGTCAGAAGTCACAGGACCTGGAATTGACAGTCCAAACTCACGGCTCTCGCCTTTACTGTGAATTCAACAGGATGCAGAGACCTTAATGTTCTTCCGCATCAATGCGATTTTTAGTTTTCCTTCTGCTGCCTAAGAGGCAATTACATTCCGCCTGCTGGGTACCAGGGGCACACTTCCTTTGGAATTCTCAGGCTCCGTCAGAGTGGAAGAATACCCAAGTCCACAGGGCTTAGAAAGATTATTTAATGTATTTCTGGTATGGGCGCCAGCGTCACTTATGAGATGGTTGCAGAGATTTAGTCTCCAGTCGAAGAATGCCAAACACCATGCCCAGTGGATCAACAAGAGTATATATTCAAGAGCTCACTTAATTTTCAAATAACAGAGTCATTAATTTTTCAGACCACCCTAGGTTCCTGGAATCGAGGGCCAGGTCTACCATGCCTCGGTTAACGTATCCAGCTGGAGCCAGGGACTCTCTGGGATGCCAGCATCTTGGCAGAGTTTACAAAAGGCAGGCACTGGGATATGTTGGGATCAACGTCAGCGGACCCTGGGTGCTGGGGTTTCGCAGTAACACAGTCCATCATGCAGAACCCTTGGCTGCTGGGCACTTACTCTGCACGTATACACAGTCTATAATTGCATCTCTTTCTGGCGCATGACTTTTCATTATTATTTTAATCAGCATTAAAATATTTATGTTAAATTTGACTCCAAAAGCTCTTCTGGAGGCCGGCTGCAGTGGCTCATGCCTGTAATCCCAGCACTTTGGGAGGCTGAGGGTGGCCAGATCGTTTGAGCTCAGGAGTTCGAGACCAGTCAGGGCAACATGGTGAAAGCCTGTCTCTACAAAACAAAAACACAAAACCAAAAAACTAGCCAAGCATGGTGGCGCACACCTGTAGTCCCAGTTACTAGGGCGACTAAGGCAGAAGAATCGCTTCAGCCCTTGAGGTAGAGGTTGCACTGAGCTGTGATCGAGCCACTGCACTCCAGCCTGGGCAACAGAGCGAAATCCTGTCTTGGAAAAAAAAAAAAGCTATCTTGGGTAGATGGTTCTTTGTAAGCAGGAGTCATGATAACACAAAAAACAGAATTACTGAAAACATTCCAGGTGCTGTTTGTAAAAAGCAATTCTGTAACTTCTCTGAATACCTTCACCTTCTCAGCCTGCCCCTCTTCCCTACCTTCACAGCCTTGTGCTGGGCAAATGGTCTCAAGAAAGTGAACAGCCTGTTCACAGCCTCCTTTTACAAAACCACGATTTACACTTGACATAAAGGTCAGGGAAAAGCAGGTAAAGAGAGGAACCTTTGCTCACGTATAAAATTATATTAAGAGTTGCTCATGTAGGCTTTCTAGCACAAGTGCCAGGAAATTATGTCTTTAAAGAACAAAGCTAGTGTACTGCCTGCCCTCCCTAAAAGTTCTGTCAACAACATTTCCAGTCCATTCTTTTCAAAAGGCCAGGATCCCACTGTATCTGCTTCGAATTAAAAAAATAGCTTCTCCCATGCGGTTAAGCAAGGAATCCAGTGACATGAAAATGACACGCACATTATCAAGTGAGGAGGAGCCAGACCTTTACACCAATTTTCAAAGCCTTATACTGTAAATGAAAATTCAGGCCATCTCATAATCGTTCACTATGGCATGTATATTTAGTCTGACACTATTAAAGGTTAATGCCTACATAGCAAAGCTGGTCACAGACTAAAGGATCAGCTAAATGTTCAAACATCTCTGTGCATTAAACTCCAAACTTTACTACAGTAGATTTGAATGGCTAAATTCCTACAGCATATGAATATTGTTTTGGGATATGTAAGAGGCAATGCTAAAGAACTTCTTAGGCTTAATTTTTATTACTTGTATTAAAGGAACAGCTAATTACTGCATGACAATATAATGACTGCAGCATGTTTGGGCTAAAGACCGAAACAATGAATTTTGGCATGCCAAAACCCAACCTGTGCGTTAATCTACAGAAATCATAGCTTTTTGTCTCGTTAATGATTTCCAATGCCATTTAAACCCCACACAAGGATTGTCAGGTCTTATGCGAACGTCAGATGCCTCCGATCTTAGCAGCTCAATTAGGGAATTGTCTGGAGGAGGCGAAGAGGACACACCCATACATAAAACAGGAACACACAAAATCCGGTAACCCCTGTCTTCCCAGCCTCCTCCTCCGATTCAACACGCTTTCCTGCCAGCTCCACCCACCCAACGCGACAATCTTGTAAAGTGTTTTACAATCATCTGATACTTAATTCCTAAAGCAATCTTGGAGGTATTATATAGCTTGTTATGCAACACAGGGCTCAAGGAACATAATTATTACAAACAACAATACTGCACATATTCAGCACCTTTTCCTAAGTGCACGCAACATTATCTCGTTAATTCCAGCCATCCCAGTCAGAGGCTGGTGGAGCTCTCTCTGTAATGTATGGGGTGATGCATCTCACCCAGGGAGGGAAGGAAGAAGGAAAGAAGCTGGCCAGGCAAATGAGTATGAAAAATTCTCAGTACGATTTCTGCTTACTGGCTGGGCACAGTGGCTCACGCCTGTAATCCCAGAACTTTGGGAGGCTGAAGAGGGAAGATTGTTTGAGCCCAGGACTTTGAGGCCAGCCTGGGCAACATAAGTGAGACCCTGTCTCTAGGAAAAATAAAAAAATTAGCTTGGCATGTTGGTGCACTCCTTGGGAAGCTGAGGTAGGAGGATTACTTGAGCTTCGGAGGTGGAGGTTGCAGAGAGCTACGACTTTTTTTTTTTTTTTTTTTTTTTTTTTAGGTGGGGGCTCCCCCCCGGGGGGGGGGAAGGGGGACCTCTTTTCCCAAGAAAAAAAAAAAAAAAAAAAGTTTCTGTTTCCTTAACCAGCGGCCAACGAAAATCTCTTTCAGTACTAATTTAACAAATATTTCCTAAGCAACTGAACCAACTAACTGCTCTGGGAAGGGCTCAGCCTTGTAGCAGAGAGAAGCCATGGATGTAAATGACAAACACAAGGCAGGAGACCAGATGAGTGGAAGAGCGCTCCTGGAGAAACTGGGAAAAGGAGTTCTTTTTTTCTTTTCTTGAGATGGAGTCTCACTGTGTCGCCCAGGCTGGAGTGCAGTGGTGCGATCTTGGCTCACCGCGTTCTCCGCCTCCTGGGTTCAAGCGATTCTCCTGCCCCAGCCTCCTGAGTATCTGAGATTACAGGCGCACACCACCATGCCAGGATAATTTTGCATTTTTAGTATAGACAGGGATTCACACTCCATTGCCCAGGCTGGTCTTGAACGCCTGGCCTCAAGCAATCTGCTCACCTCGGCCTCCCGAAGTGCTGGGATTACAGCCACGAGCCACCGTGCCCCGCCAAAATGCATTTTTGACTCGTGGGTATTTTCAACTTACGATGTCTGGTAGGTTAGGGGCATTAAATATATTTTCGACTCGTGATGTTTTCAACTTGTGATGGGTTGACTGGAGCACAGCCCCACTGTGAGTGTGGAGCATTTGCGCTGCCGAGCATGGAAAGGAGAGGCACAGGGAGCGAGGGGAATGGGTCCCAGAGACAAGGGGACAGGGAAGGCCTCTCTGAAGAAGTGAGCGGGGATGGATATCAGGATGGTAACGGGAGGCACTGCAGGGATTCACCCCAGGCAGACGCAGCAACCGGTGAAAGTTCCTGTGGTAGCTGTGAACAGGACAAAGGCATAGTGAGAAGCCAGTGTGGTCCCAGGGAAGGAGAAGGAGAACAGGAAGAGAAAAGAGATCAAGGAGAGGGAGGCTGCCCATCAGGATTTTAAGGAAAACAGGAGTGCAAGGAGGAGAAAAAGATATATAAAAAGAAGCAAACTAAATGCTAGAGCTGAAAATACAATGTATGAAATGAGCCAATGGTTAGAATTTGGATGCAATTCTGCTCCTGTCAAGAAGTGGCCAGGGATGGATGGCATGGCGCACGCCTGTAATCCCAGTACTTCGGGAGGCCAAAGCACGCAGATCACCTTAGATCAGGAGTTTGAGACCAGCCTGGCCAATATTGTGAAACTCCGTCTCCACAAAAAATACAAAAATTAGCTGGGTGTGGTGGTGCACACCTGTAGTCCCAGCTTTTTGGGAGGCTGAGGCAGGAGAATTGCTTGAGCCTAGGAGGTGGAGGTTGCAGTGAGCTGAGATCACACCACTGCACTCCAGCCTGGGTGACAGAGCATGACTCCATCTCAAACCAAACCAAACCAAAACTGCAGTACTTCAACCCACAAAATGGTTTGTTGGTTTTCTCTTGGCAAAAGTATGTAAGAGTTTTAAGCTTAAAGATGAGCTATACGATTTTCTTTAGAAAAGCGAAGTGATCCTGGCCGGGTGGGACAGTGTGTACCTATAATCCCAGTGCTTTAGGAGGCTGAGGTGAGAGGATCACTTGAGGCCATCAGTTCAAGACCAGCTGGGGCAGCATAGCAAGATCCCATCTCTAACAAAGAAAAATAAAAAAGTAGCTGGGCATGGTGGGAACACACCTATAGTCCTAGTTACTAGGGAGGCTGAGGTGGGAGGATTGCTTGAGCCCAGGAGTTAGAGGCTGCAGTGAACTATGATCATGCCATTGCACTCCAGCCTCGGCAACAGGGTGAGATCCTGTCCTCAAAACAGGGAAGAAAAAAAAAAAAAGGCAAGCTAAGTGATCCAAATTACCTGTCCTGTTTTGTGATGGTAAATGGCTATCATATCAGTAATACACTGCTTGACAGATATTTTTGAAAAAATAAACACATACTAAGTCGTTGCAATAAATGTGGTGCTTTAATGCTTTTTGAGGAAAACAACTATTTCATGCTACAGTGACAGCATTCTAAAGGTGAATATATGGAAATGTCCCCATCATCTATACACTGATGGGCAAAGGCAGCACCTTCTACAAAAATGGCTCAATGCCTCATATCGCACAAGAGGGATTGTAGTGTAATGGTTTGCAGTACGAGCCAGGCTGCATGTGTTTGCGTCTCAGCTCTCTCATTTACTGGCTGTGCAATCTTGGACAAGTTACTTAACCCCTCTGTGCCTTAGTTTCTTCATCTACAAATTGGGCATAGTAACTGTGCCTATGTCATGGTGCTATTGTGAGGATTAACTTAAGAAAATTGCCACACACAGAGTTAACACTCAATAAATGTTATCTACTATTATTTACCAACTCAAATCTGAGTAAACATTTGCCAAAAGAAGTTTCAAATAGTTTGTTAATTAATATAAGAAATGCAAAATCTTCTGAAAAGCTATTAAAAAAAAAACAACAAAAAAGAGGCTGGGCGTGGTGGCTCACACCTGTAATCCCAGCACTTTGGGAGGCTGAGGTGGGCGGATCATGAGGTCAGGAGATCGAGACCATCCTGGCTAATATGGTGAAACCTCGTCTCTACTGAAAATACAAAAAAATTAGCTCGGTGTGGTGGCAGGCGCCTGTAGTCCCAGCTACTTGGGAGGCTGAGGCAGGAGAATGGTGTGAGCCTGGGAGGCGGAGCTTGCAGTGATGCAGTGAGCGGAGACTGTGCCACTGCACTCCAGCTTGGGCGACAGAGCGAGACTCCATCTCAAAAAAAAAAAAAAAAAAAAGAATATCACAGAAAATGAAAATTGACTAGATGAGTTTCAACAAATACCGTCTCATAATTAGTACAAGTTGAGTTTCCCTAATTCAAAAATCCCAAATCCAAAACACTCTGATCCCAACCAAGCATTTTGAATAAAAGACACTCAACCTCTACCTAGATTTCATAAATATGAATCCTATTTTTGTAAAGATAGCCAATAATGTGCTTCTTTGGTTTGAATCTATTTATCTTTGTAAGTTATTTTTTCCAGCCATTTCCATGAAAACCAAAAGTCAAAATTAAAAGAACTTGGAGTCTTTGCTTCTGGCCATGACAGATCTACTGACACTCAACATGCCCTCTGGTCATAAACATCTAGAAAACTAGGCAAAGTCAATGAAACAACTATTTACAGACCCTGGACAACTGGTGGAACAAGACTTCCCTGAAGGAAGGGAAGCAAATGAGATGAGCCCTATGTTACCCTTCCTGGCAGGAAGAACTCTCTGGATTGCATCACAGTGAAGAAAAAAACCCAAGCAGAGTGTAATGGTCTCCCTGTCCACTGAAGGACAGACATCAGAAGATTGGGTGGCTGCAGCAATTGGAATTTGCAAGGCAGAGCACTGAAAAGGAGGGACATATACTAAGAAAGAGCTACAGAAATCTGCAGAGAGGTGATCTGTTGCCAAGAGCTAAAGTGCCTATGTACAGGGTGAAACTCATAAGGCCAGGCAAGAACAGAAAGGAAAGTCTGAGCTAAAAACCAACCCCCCACCCCCAACCAACCCAGTTTGAGGGCTGGAGGACTTTCCAACTGCATCCAGTCAGAGAGGACACACTTGTTGAAGAGCAAGGACTTGTAAAGACACTGAAGTGTCACACCAGAGTGGAGGGCTAAACTAATCTTGAAGCCTTATCCACATCCACTCCAAAAAGCTACAAACAAGTCTCAGAATGATCAAGCTGATCTTCAAGTAACTTAACTGCCTGCTCAAACTTAAATAAGACAACAAAATCCAGTTAACGCTCATGATGTCTAAAATTCAATAGAAAATTACTAGACGTGCAAAGCAGCAGGATCATCAGAGGAAAAATCAGTTCATAAAAACAGAACCAGAAATGACAAGAGATAATTGAACAAGCAGACTAGAACACCCATTACGAGCATGTCCAAGGATTTAAAGAAAAATATGAATACAATACAGACAGGAACAGAAAACATAAAGAATCAAATGGAATTCTGAAACTTAAAATATGCGAAATGAAAAAAATTCACTTGATTGGCTGAACAACAGATTAGACACGGTGAAAGAAAAAGATCAGTGAATTTAAAGATACAGTCACAGAAACAAACCAAACAGAAATAGACAGAGAGAAAGATTGAAGAAAAAGTTAGTAAACCCTCAGCAACCTATGAAACAAAATTAAGCAACCAAACATACATTTCCCAGAAAGGGGAAAAGGGTGTATTTGAAAAAACAGTGGCAAAATTTCATAAAAGCTATAAACCTAAAAAGTCAAGAAACTCTACAAACTCCATGCAGGATAAACCCAGAGAACACCAGTAAGCATAAGAGAGTTTCTGAAATCAAAATTAGAAAATGAAAATCTTAAATGGTGGAGAGAAAAAGATTCATTGTATATCGGTAAAAAAAAAAAAAAAGATATGAATTACAGGTGATCTCCTGTCAGAAACAGTCAATCAGTCCAGAGAGAGAAAAAACCAAAACCCAAACCAACAACAAACTATTTTATTTTATTTATTTTATTTTATTTTGAGATAGAGTCTTGCTCTGTCATCCAGGCTGGAGTGCAGTGGTACCATCTCAGCTCACTGCAAGCTCTGCTTCCTGGGTTCAAGAGAATCTCCTGCCTCAGCCTCCCGAGTAGCTGGGATTACAGGTGCACACCATCATGGCCAGCTAATTTTTGTTTTTCTAGTATAGACAGGGATTCACCATATTGACCAGGCTGGTCTCCAACTCTGGACCTTAAGTGATCCAATCCGTCTCAGCCTCTCAAAGTGTTGGGATTACGGGCGTAAGCCACCATGACTGGCAGACCCAAGAAACTATTTTATATCTGACAAAAAATACTCTTTAAAAATTCAGGTGTCTGGATGCAGTGGCTCATGCCTGTAATCTCAGCACTTTGGGAAGCCAAGTCAGCCGGATCACCCGAGGTCAGGAGTTTGAGACCAGCCTGGCCAACATGGAGAAACCCTGTCTCTACTAAAAATACAAAAATTAGCCAGGCGTGGTGGCGTACACCTGTAATCCCAGTTACTGGAGAGGCTGAGTCAGGAGAATCACTTGAATCCGGGAGGCGGAGGTTGCAGGCAGCCGAGATCGTGCCACTGCACTTCAGCCTGGGTGACAGAGCAAGACTCTGTCACACACACACACAAAAAAAGGGGTGAGATCAAGGTATTTTTTTCCCCAGGTGAATGAAAGCTAACAGAATTCATTGCCAATGTGCCTATATCATAAAAAATGTTAAAAGGAGATTCTATAGACCAAAAGAAAATGATTCCATGCACATACTTGAATCCACAGAAACGAATAAACAACACTGGAAATGGTAAATAGATGAGTAAAAATAAAATATTACAATTTCATTTTTAATTTCTTTAAAAGATAAGTGTTTAAAGAAAAAATAGTAACCATGTATTATAGCGTTATAATATAGGTAGAAGTAAAATCAGTAAAAATGCACAAAGAAAATGAGGGAGAAAGTGACAATGTATTATAAGATTCTTATATTGTATATGAAATGGTATATTATTTGAAGGTATAAAATAAGTTAAAGATGGTTACTTTTCCCTCTTTTTTTTGAGATGGAGTTTTGCTCTTGTTACCCAGGCTAGAATGCAATGGCGCAATCTCAGCTCACTGCAACCTTCGCCTTCCGGGTTCAAGAGATTTTCCTGCCTCAGCCTCCTGAGTAGCTGGGATTACAGGCATGTGCCACCACGCCCGGCTAATTTTGTATTTTTTGTAGAGATGGGGTTTCTCCATGTTGGTCAGGATGGTCTCAAACGCCCGACCTCAGGTGATCCACCTGCCTCAGCCTCCCAAAGTGCTGGGATTACAGGTGTGAGCCACTGTGCTTGGCCCATATTCCCATTTCACAGATGGGAAGACAGAGAGGAGGCGACATGTCAAGGATCTGTGTTCCTCCCATGCTATAAGTGCACAAAAGCCTTAGGCACACAGTTGTTTGTACAAAGAGAGTTCAGATTTCTGTTTTTCTTTTATTTTTGGAAAGGAGTTTTGCTCTGTCCCTCAGGCTGGAGTGCAGTGGCACAATCTCTGCTCACTGCAACTTCCACCTCCCAGGTTCGAGCGATTCTCCTGCCTCAGCCTCCCAAGTAGCTGGGACTACAGGTGTGCACCACCACGCCTGTCTAATTTTGTATTTTTAGTAGAGATGGGGTTTCTCCATGTTGGTCAGGCTGGTCTCAAACTCCTGACCTCCAGTGACCCGCCCACCTCGGCCTCCCAAAGTGCTGGGATTACAGGTGTGAGCCACCATGGCCGGCCTACTTTTCACTTTAAAGTAACCCTTAAGAAAATAAGAGTTATAGCTAATAAGATAATTGGGGAGACAAAATCATAAAAAAAATCAGTTAATCAAAAGAAAGCAGGAAAAATACAAGAAAAAACAGGCAAGACAAATAGAAAAAGTAAGATGGTAGACTTCAATCCAACTTGATCTATAATTACATTAAATGTAAATGATCTAACATTCCAGTTAAGAGGCAGATAGAATGGATAAAAAAGCAAGATAGAATGGATAAACGAGCAAGATGTAGCTATTTACACAACTTAAACATAAAGATACAGACAGGTTAATAGTGAAGGGCTAGAAAAAAATATGTAACATAAAAACTCTAATCAAAAGAAAGCCAGAGTGCTTATATTAAAATCAGAAAAAGAATACTTTACGACATGGAATATTTCCAGGAATAATGAAGACCATTGTATAAACTTAAAAGAATCAAACAATTGAGAGACGATATAATTATCTTAAAGGGTATATTTGCCCCAAAAGAAAGCTTCAAACTATGTAAATCAAAAACTGACAGAACTGAAAGAAAAAAGAAAAATCCAAAATAATAATTCGATTTCAAAACACCATACACATTCAGGAGAGTCACATAAACCCGGGAGGCAGAGGTTGCCGTGAGCCGAGATTGCGCCACTATACTCCACCCTGGGCGACAGAGCGAGACTCTGTTTCGAAAAAGCAACAACAACAAAAAAAGCCATTCACATTAATTAATATTATGATTTTTATATAATCAATATGGATACGAGAGACTTGAAGAACACCACTAACTAAACAGATCTCAATTTTCTAGAATATGCCATTCAAACAACTACAGAATACACATTCTCTTTAAGCACACATGGAACATTCATCGATGTACAGGATGATAAAACAACTTTTGATAAATTCAAAAGAACAGAAATCATACAAACATGTACTCTGACTACAATGAAATGAAACAATGCCCACTTAGTAAAACTCACAATATGCATAAAATGCATAGCTAAGTAAGATTTATCCTAGGAATGCAAGATTTGTTTAACATTTGAGAATCAGATTATTTTACCATGTTAAGAGGAAGGAGGAAAATCATATGATCATCTCAATAGATGCCAAAAACCATCTGAGAAAATTCAATACCCTTTATGACAAAAATTCTCCGTAAACTAGGAATAGGAGAGAATTTCCATCTTATAAACGGTATCTACAAAAAAATCTACAGTTAATATTATACTTAATTATCAAAGTCTGAATGCTTTTCCCTAATGTTGGGTCCAATGCAAGGATGTCTGCTTTCTCTACTTCTAGTCAACATTAAATACAGGTGGCAAGTGCCAAAAAGAAAAAGCAAGGAAAATAAATATACAGTGTTATAGATCGGAAATCAGTATGGATACAGGAAACATGAACAACACTATCAACCAACTTGACCTAACTGATGTTTATAGAACATTCCACCCAACATCTATAAAGAATATATTGTGGCCGGGTGGGGTGGCTCACATCTGTAATCCCAGCACTTTGGGAGGTCAAGGGGGGGGGGTGTGGATCAAGAGGTCAGGAGTTCAAGACCAGCCTGGCCGAGATGGTGAAACCCCGTCTCTACTAAAAATCCAAAACACTTAGCCAGGTGTGGTGGCGGGCACCTGTAATCCCAGCTACTTGGGAGGCTGAGGCAGGGAACTGCTTGAACCCAGGAGGCAGAGGTTGCACTGAGCCAAGACTGCACCACTGTACTCCAGCCTGGGTGACAGAACAAGACTCTGTCTCAAAAAAAAAAAAAAAAAAAAAAGTATATATTGCCTTCAAGGGCATATATGGACAATTCAAGAAAACTTCAAAAAAAAGTCTAGAGCTAATAGGTGAGCATTAAGAGGTCACCTATATTATTATTATATAAAAATTATATAATATAAAATATATCATATATAACGCTGTATATTTATTTTTCTTGCTGTTTTGTTTTGTTTTCTTTTTGGCACTTGCTCCCTATATTTAATGTTGACTAGAAGTAGAGAAAGCAGACATTCTTGCATTGGACCCAACATTAGGGAAAAGTATTCAGACTTTGATAATTAAGTAAATACCAAATATATAAAATATTTATATATTTTATTACTTGTTAAAATGCAAAAAATACATAAAATAATATTATATGAAATTCATTCTATTTCTACACAAAAGCAACAAACAATTGGAAAATAAATTTGCAAATAAAATAAACTTTAATCTCGCACACTTGTAATCCTAACACTTTGGGAGGCTGAGGTGGGCAGATCCCTTGAGGTCAGGAGTTTGAGACCAGCCTGGTCAACATGTTGAAACCCTGTCTCTACTAAAAATACAAAAATTAGCCGGGTGTGGTGGCGGGCACCTGTAATCCCAGCTACTGGGGAGACTGAGGCAGGAGAATTCTTTGAACCTGGGAGGCGGAGTTTACACTGAGCTGAGATCGCGTCACTGCACTCCAGCCTCAGTGATGAAGCGAGATTAAAAATAATAATAATAATAATAATAAAACGAACATATTGTAAATTTTTTACAAAAGAAAATACCCTTTAATATAGCATTGAAAAACATGACTTTGGCCAGGCGCGGTGGCTCACGCCTGTAATCCCAGCACTTTGGGAGGCCGAGACGGGCGGATCATGAGGTCAGGAGATAGAGACCATCCTGGCTAACACGGTGAAACCCCGTCTCTACTAAAAAATACAAAAAACTAGCTGGGCGAGGTGGCGGGCGCCTGTAGTCCCAGCTACTCCGGAGGCTGAGGCAGGAGAATGGCGTAAACTGGAAGGCGGAGCTTGCAGTGAGCTGAGATCCGGCCACTGCACTCCAGCCCGGGCGACAGAGCAAGACTCTGTCTCAAAAAAAAAAAAAAAAAAAGAAAAACATGACTTTAACTCAGAAATAAACTGAATATAATCTGTGCCAGGCTTATACATCAAAACTGTAAAATATTGCTCAGAGAAATTAAAGATGAACTAAATATATTGTTTAGACTGGAAGAATAAACAGTGCTGTCAATTTTCCTCAAATTGATCTATAAATACAGCGGAAAATCCTAATCAAAATCACAGAAAGCTCCTTTGTAAAAACTGACAAGCTGAATCTAAAACGTATATAGAAGCCAGGCACAGTGGCTTATGCCTATAATCCCAGCATTTCGTGAGGCCAAGGTGGGAGGACTGCTTGAGCCCAGGAGTTTGAGACCAGCCTGGGCAACACAACTAGACCTCATGTCTAGAAAAAATAAAAAATTAGTTGGGTGTGGTGGCACGTGCCTGTAGTCTCAGCTACTTGAGAGACTGAGGTGGGAGGATTGCCTGAGCCTGGAAGACTGAGGCTGCAGTGAGCTATGACTTCATCACTACACTCCAACCTGGGCAATAGAGCAAGACCCTGTTTCCAAAATTAAAATGTGCAAGAGATTGAAACCTTTATAAATAAAAATCTATGAAGGCAAAAATGCACATGAAAAAATATTCCACATCATTAGTCATCAGGAAAATGCAAACTAAAATCATAAAGAAATACATTAAGCATTCACTAGGAATGTCTAAAATTAGACGGTAACCAATGAAACAGAAGACATGGAGCAACTGGAACTCCTCTCGATTTCTTATGCGGCGATAAAATAATACAACTGTAACTTTGCTACCCTGAGGAAAAGAAAATGAAAAAAAATTAATAAAAAAAGATACATCTACGTTGAAAAGCAGCTTGGCATTTCCTGTCAGGTAAAATGTACAGGTACCCTGATCCTCATCCTAAGTATTTGCCTAAGGGAAATGAAAACATACGCCTACGTAACAACTCTCCATCAATGTTTATAGATTGATTCATAATAGCCACAAACAACAAAATGTCTGTCAACATACCTGTTAGATCAACAAATTGGTATATATCCACACAGTGGCATATCATTCATCAATAAAAAGGAAAGGACGAATGATACCAGCAACTTAGATGAATCCCAAAACACTGTGCTGAGTGAAAGAGGCCGGATGTAGGACGACAGACCAAATGATTCTACTTCTACACAACTCCAGAAGTGACAAATCTACTAGATAGTAAGAGCAGAACAGCAGTTGCTGGGTATTGGGGTCAGAAGGGAATTTGACGTCACAGAAATGTTCTACATCTTGATTGTGAAGGTGGCCACGCTATCACACTGCACACTTGAAATGAGTGCATTTCACTGCATGTGTGTATGTATTTATTTTTAGACAGAGTCTCACTCTGTTGCCCAGGCTGGACTGCAGTGGCGCAATCTTGGCTCACTATACCTCCTGGGTTCAAGTAATTCTCCTGCCTCAGCTTCCTGAGTAGCTGGGATTACAGGCGCTCAGCTATTACACCAGCTAATTTTTGTATTTTTAGTAGAGAGGGGGTTTCATCACGTTGGCCAGACTGGTCTCAAACTCCTGACCTTAGGTGATCCACCTGCTTCGGCCTACCAAAGTGGTGGGATTACAGGCGTAAGCCACTGTGCCTGGCCCAATTCAAACTTTTTTACTCTTGAGGTGCATAAGCAAAAGTAGTTTGGAGACCACTGACTTAGACCTGTCTGCCTGCTGTGCAAAGGATGTTAGGTGGAGGTGTGAGTGCAGTGAAGTGACAGAGACTGGTGGCTTGGATTAGGTGGCAGTGGCTGAAGGGTAGGTGGCCGAATTTGTTATATATTCTGGAGGCTGCTGGCTCACTAGGGCTTACTAACAGTCTGGCTATTGGGTGTGAAAGAAAGAAGGGAACCCAGGCTGACTTGTGCATTGTGGCTGTTTTAGTCTGTTTTCACACTGCTATAAAGAAATACCTGGGCCGGGCGCGGTGGCTCATGCCTGTAATCCCAACACTTTGGAAGGCTGAGGCGGGTGGATCACCTGAGGTCAGGCGATTGAGATCAGCCTGGCCAACATGGTGAAACTCTGTCTCTACTAAAAATACAAAAATTAACTGGGCATGGGGGCAGGCACCTGTAATCCCAGCTACTTGGGAGGCTGAGGCAGGAGAATTGCTCAAACCCAAGAGGAAGAGGTTGCAGTGAGCCGAGATTGTGCCACTGCACTCCAATTTGGGCGATGGCGAGACTCCGTCTCAAAAAAAAAAAAAAAAAAAAAAAGAAATACTTTAGACCGAGTAATTTATAAAGCAAACAGGTTTAATGGACTCACAGTTCCACATGGCTGGGGAGGCCTCAGGAAACTTACAATCATGGTGGAAGGCAAAGGAGAAGCAAGCACCTTCTTCACAAAGCGGCAGGAGAGAGAAGAGTGAAGGCGGAACTTCCAAACACTTATAAAATCATTGGATCTTAAGAGAACTCACTATCATGAGAACTGCCAGGGGAAAACTGCCCCCATGATCCAATCACTTCCCTCCCTCGACATGTGGGGATTACAATTCGAGGCGAGATTTGGGTGGGGACACAGAGCCAAACCATATGTGGGCAAAGCACCTGCGTGAATGGTGATGCCACTGAACTGTCTTGGGAGCATGTCGGGGGAACTGATCATTCTCTTTTGGTCATGTGGAGTTTTAGAAGTCACCTAGGGAGAGAATGTAAATGAAAAGGCTAAGAATAATGTTCTGGCGTACTCCAACATTTAGAGCCCTGGCAGAGGAAGAGGAGAAGGCCACAGAAGTCTAAGGAGGAAGAGTGTAAATAGGTGAAGAAGTGGATTCGGCAGGTAGTCACCCTCCAGGGAAGTTCTGCTGTGATGGGGAGTAGCGAAGTGGCCAGAAACCAGAAGGTATCAGTTATGTATTTTCTTAGTAAATATGATGTGTGTTAGAGATCAGGGCAGAAAGAAGGAATGAAATAGCGTATCTGGGGTGTGCAGTGGGATCTAGGGTCGGGGCCAGTCTAGGGCTTGTTTCTATGTTATCGTAAACTAAGTCGCTCTGAGACTTAAATGCAAACATTTTGAGTTCTTAGGTTCACTGCAAAGGAAGTGCTGGCATGCCCTGATAAAGTCCAACAGCTTTGGTGCAGAGAGGTCCTGTGAGAAGAAAGGACACATGGTTGGATCTCAGAAGAGCTGCAGAGGGCTGCAGGCGGGTTTGGGATTTGGCTGGGGGCGTGGAGAGGGCGCAGGGTGGCGAGCAGACTGCTGGTGAACTGCTTTTCTTGCAGGTTGTGAGGGCTGAAAAGGCCAATCTTAATAGACACGAGGCTGATGTTTGCACAGTGTGCTCTGCGGGTGACGGGGGCCGTCCCCTGCCACCAGCCTGAGGATGAATGTCCCCCTTGTGAGCACCGTCCCCACGATGACATCACAGCGCGGCAGACGCTACTTTTCACCAGGGCACTCTAGGCTAATGTAATCATACGATTACATAATTAACCCAGCTGTCTCATTAAGAAAATCAACTGGAATTCAGGGCATAATTAGTCATACGGCAATTAGCATGCTGATGAGCGACTGATGAAAAGCTGTCTAGATACCCGGCGTGCCAGGACCACCCCGGTCACAGCAAAGCGGGGCACAAACGACGCACCTCTCCACTCTCCACACAAGCACACCGAGGAGGAGTCCCCAAGTCACATCCAGGGTGTTCTCCCTCTAGTGCTGTGTCGAGGGACCGGGTGAGGATGGATGGAGAAGGGAAAGCCTTGGGAGTGACGGCAGCCGGCAAAATCTGCTGGTGCCGGGTCCAACACCCATCTTGTCATGCCTGCTAATTCCTCAGCCTGCAAACATATAGTGTCCTACACGGAGAGGCGGATTGGGCCCCAGGTTTGTGAACCTGGCCGAGGAAGGTAGGGACGCTGCTTCCATGCCTGGTTTCCAATTTCCCTAATGCCGGGGCCTGAGTGAAACTGGGACAGAGCATATAGACTCGTCCCCCGAGGCTGTTTCAGGACCAGCTTGGGGCCAGGGACCTGTATCCTGGACAGGAGTCAGCACATTATTCGCCACCCACAGGGCTTTGTTCTTCCAGACCCAGTTCCTCTTTCTGTCCTGTTTTGTTTGGGGCCTGTGATTGCTTCTTAATCACAAGAATGAAAATGTTTTCTGAAGGCAAACTGAGGATCTGTAAAGGGATCCTGCACGTCTCCCACTACTGAAGTTACAGGGAGCTCTCCGGAGGGGCCCTGGGTACCAGGCCTTGTTTGCCAACACCAGGAGACCTGGAATATGTGGACTGGAGTCACCGTACAGAATCAGGCTGCAACGGCCACATTTCTATCGCCTTCGAGAAGGCTACCAAGTGGCACATTGATGAACATCTTGGCATGAAAACCAGAGGCTATTTCTAACGAAATAAGATTTTGTCACTTTTGTTTTTTTTTTTCAGAGTCTCACTCTGTTGCCCAGGCTAGAGTGCAGTGGCATGATCTCGGCTCACTGCCACCTCCACCTCCCAGGTTCAAGCGATTCTCGTGACTCAGCATCCCAAGTAGCTGAGCTAATAGGTGCACGCCACCATGCTCGGCCAATTTTTCTATTTTTTAGTAGAGATGGGGTTTCACCATGTTTGTCACACTGGTCTTGAACTCCTGACCTCAGGTGATCCGCCCGCCTCGGCCTCCCAAAGTGCTGGGATTATAGGCGTGAGCCACTACGCCGGGCCAATTTCTTCACCTTTTTTTCCAGGAGTCTTAATGTGGGATCCTTGAGTGAGGGGCAGGCAGTGGAGAAAGAAGTATAAAAGAACAGTGTTTTCTAATTTTAACCTGTAATGTGTCCTCACTTGAAAGTAGCAGGCACCAAGAACCAGATTGCTATTTTATTCTCCTGGAGGAGCATTAAAAAGCAGTTCTCAAAAATGATGACATTCCATTTTATTTCTAGATTCTCAGATGCTAGGCCGACAAGGATAGTCACCAGGAGAGATGGTTTTCCTACATTCAAAATGAAACTTCCCCCGGTGGGGGGGACCTCAGAGCATGGGCATTTGGGAGCAGGCTCTGAAAATGGAATGGCCTACAAATGCACTCTTTCCAGCCAGCTCTCTTTTAGTACTTCCGAAAAACCTACATCTACTTTTCACAAAGGCAGACCAGTTAACCTATGGAAATAAAGGGAGACAAGTCAGTCACGAAACAACGACTTCTAGCAGTGTTTCATGAGTCAATGAATATTTTATATCACTGGTAATGTGCTTCCTAAGATTTAAATCTTAAAATAAACCCTTCCAGGCACTGCCTTTATATGTTTGAAGGGTTTGTGTCCGTAGGAACTAAACTGCATCTCAGCAAGCAGTAAAATACGGTTCTGATAGCAGGTCAGAGACAGAGGCAAGGACAACTTGCAAAGAGATGCTTCCAGTGAACTTCACAACCAAAGCAGAGAGGTTCTGTAGTGCCTAGTCTTTTTCTTCTACCTAGGAACTCTTTAAAATACACCAATTACTAGGCTGGGTGTGGTGGCTCATGCCTGTAATCTCAGCACTTTGGGAGGCCGAAGAGGGACGATTGCTTGAACCTAGGAGTTTGAGACCAGCCTCGGCAATATAGCAAGACTCCATCTCTACAAAAAAATTAAAAATTAGCCAGGTGTAGTGGCGTGTGCCTGTAGTCCCCACTACTCAGGAGGCTGAGGCAGCAGGATCGCTTGAACCAGGAGGCTGTTAAGTGAGCTATGATGGTACCAGTGCACTCCAGGTTGGGCAACAGAGACCCCACTGCTAAAATATAAAAAACAAACAAAAACTCCCAAAACCATTAGTAAGATGTTTCTGGAACATAAAAGTCACACTTGTGTTTTATTCTACAACTACTTGACTAAGTTCTTATCTGCAATACATTAATAAGGCCTATTCAGAAACTAAGATTGCAACTTGAATATTTTACTAATTTATGCTCTCCGCCATTGTAGAAATAAATACATACTTATTGTAAAAAAAAAAAAAAAAAAGAAAAGTATCAAGAAGCAAGAGCAAGTCACCCACACAAGGTTAATTACTGACGAATTATGCATACTGTCATAATTTTGCTTAGAACTCAGTAAAATTCCAGCTATGCAAGAGCCTGTTAGAAGCGGTCATTCCAGAATATTCCCAGCTATCTGAGAGGGTCACATTTTAAGAGCAGAGACATTTATTTCTTGTTTAATTACAGGAAGGGACAGAGGCTATTTTACTTTTTTTTTTTTTTTTTTATCCCTTAAAGAGATCAGGGCGGTCTTGCTATGTTGCTAGGCTGGTCTCGAACTAGAGACAGAGGCTGCATATTTTACTTATCTCTTTTTTTTTTTTTTTTTTTTTTTAAGAGATGGGGGTCTTGCTATGTTGCCCAGGCTGGTCTCGAACTCCTGGCCTCAAATACTCCTCCTGCCTCAGCCTCCCAAAGTACACTGATTACAGGAGTGAGTCATTGCGCCTGATCCCCAGAGTCATTATTCATAGCCCCTCTGACTATTTCAGTGTCTCCGTCTGGCTGCTGTAGGCCTTGGCTGCTCCTGGGTCCTTGTCTTCTTCTGCTCACTAAGCCCCATTGACCCAACATTCTCTCCATCTGCTAGTCTTCTTCCCGTCCCAGCTCCTCCCTGCTGCTGCTTTCTCTGGTCAGAAAACTGCCTCCTGTGGCTTCTTCTCCTGGCCTCAGTTGGTGCCACCTTAGGGCAGCTGCCTCTGTCCTGCTTGATTCACCTTATTCTATAATCTCATTGCCCATTGGGCTTTGCTTATCACACCTCAAATTCAGTTGTTATTTGTGCAATTACTTTTTCTTCTTCTTTAAAAAAAAAAATATATATATATATATATATATATATATATATATATATTAATTTGACAGGGTCCCACTCTGTCACTCAGGCTGAAGTGCAGTGGCACGATCTCGGCTCATTGCAGCCTTGACCTCCTGGGCTCAGGTGATCGACCCACTGCAGCCTCCTGAGCAGCTGGGACTACAGGCGTATGCCACCATGCCCAGCTAATTTTTGTATGTTTTGTAGAGATGGGATTTTACCGTGTTGCCCAGGCTGGTCTTCAACCCCTGGGCTCAAGTAATTCAGGTAATTCAGCTGCCTCAGCCTCCCAAAGTGCTGGGATTGCAGGTGTGAGACACTGCACCAGGTTGCAATTACTTTTTAATGCCCATATTCCCACCAGGCTCTATAGTCCGAGGGCAGGAACTGAGCTGGCTATTATATCCCTGGGGCTCAGCCTGGTTCTTGATGCCCCGGGGGTATGGTGGGGGGATGAGGGGTTCTGGGGTCTCAGGCACTGACTCGAGTAATACGCAGGGAGATGAGTCCGATAATACTCACGAAACTGACTAAGGAATGAGAAGCAATCTGGTGGCAAATGAAAACAACAGAAACATCAAGGTCTGAACTATCAAACCTGCTCAGAGGGTGCATGAGGACCATGATGGTTCAATGCTACTGTATCGCAAAATGCTTATTTGGTGTCTTTATTTTTATTTTTTGAGATGGTGTCTCGCTCTGTCTCTCAGGCTGGAGTGCAGTGGCGCGATCTCGGCTCACTGCAAGCTCTGCCTCCCGGGTTCACGCCATTCTCCTGCCTCAACCTCTCGAGTAGCTGGGACCACAGGTCACCTAGCCCGGCTAATTGTTTGTATTTTTAGTAGAGATTGGTTTTCAATGTGTTAGCCAGGATGGTCTTTGAACTCCTGACCTCGTGATCTGACTGCCTCGGCCTCCCAAAGTGGTGGGATTACAGGTGTGAGCCACCCCGCCCGGCCATCTTTATTATTTTTTTTTAATTTATTTTTTAGACAGTTTTGCTTTGTCACCCAGGGTGGAGTGCAGTAGTACAATCTCGGCTCACTGCAACCTCCACCTCCCGGGTTCAACCAACTGTCCTGCCTCAGCCTCCCAAGTAGCTGGGATTACAGGTGCCCGCCACCACACCCAGCTAATGTCTTGTATTTTTTTAGTAGAGACGAGGTTTCACCATGTTGGCCAGGCTGGTGGTCACAAAGTCCTGATCTCAGGTGATCTGCCTGCTTGGACCTCCCAAAGTGCTGGGGTTACAGGCGTGAACCACCACACCCGGCCTTAGTGTCTTTAATGTGAAGGAAATTACAGAAGGTGGAAGATGAAGAAGAGGGAGGAGCCAGAACACCGAAGGAGAAGTGGGTGGGTGGGGATGGTGGGGGATGAGCTGGGGTGGAGGGAGATCCTACCCTGTGTGCTGGGCTTGGGGCACTGATGGGACCTCTGGTAAACCAAACACAGATCCCAGCCACAAAGGACCCGCCCCAAAGCCCAAGGCCTCAGATGCGCATGTGCTGGTTTGGGCAACCCCGAATGCTAAGTGCTGTATAAATGTCTATGCAGGCATGTAAATCTTTATAGAGTGACACGAAAGTAAAATGAGAGTTCAGAGAGCTATTAAACTGCTACAACTCAATAAAAGATACATTCTGTTCTCCTGCAATTGACTTGTCTTAGCGCTCTGCAGTGCTCGCCCTCGCTGGGAAGCTTCAACCTCGGAAAGGTGATTCACTGGGAACAGTAGGAGCCTGAGACCAAAAAAACACTCAAGCATTTTGAAGAAATAATTTGATTCATTAATTTCTGCATTCGTTTAGCAATATTTATGGAGTTTCTGCTACATGGCAGGCATTGGGGTGGACACAAAGGAAATAATTAGCAACAAAACTATACTGAACCAGTCTCTTGGCCAAACAGTTACCAAGGAATTACGATGGAGTGAAGGGCAGGGTCCCAGGCCAGGGTGTGTGTGTGCACAGGAAGGGTCCCCTAAACCTGCTGGGGAGGCCAGGAAGGCCTGTCAGGAAGTGGCATCTCAACAGGTTAATCCAGAGGAGTTGGTGGCGATTAGCCAGGAAGAGTCTGGCCGCCCTACAAGCACTTAGACTCACATCAATGAGAACTGCAGACTGTAGGGCAGGAGTTGGGGTGAAGGGAAGTGGCAGGAATTGAGACACATTCTAGAGGTCGGATGGCCAGAGTTGGTGACAAGATGCTCAGAACACAGACCAGGCATGGTGGCTCATGCCTGTAATCCCAGCATTTTGGGGGGCCCGAGGCGGGTGGATCATCTGAGGTCAGGAGTTTGAGACCAGCCTGGCCAACATGGTGAAACCTCATCTCTACTAAAAATAAGAAAATTAGCCAGCTGTGGTGGCGCACGTCTGTAATCCCAGCTACTTGGGAGGCTGAGAGGCATGAGAACTGCTTGAACCCAGAAGGTAGAGGTTGCAGTGTGCTGAGATCACACCATCACACTTCAGCCTGGGTGACAGAGTGAGACCCCGTCTCAGGAAAAGCAAAAAGCTCAGCACATGAGCAGCAAGGTGGGAGGTGACGCTACCCACCAAAAGAAGGCAGGCAGTAAGAAGACGGCTTCTGCCGGACACATCGGATGGGTGCCCACCAGTCATCCCAATGGGAAAGTCCAGGCGGCAGTCGGATATGCAGCCTGGCACTCAGGAGTGAGACCTGGACCACGGACAAAGCTCTAAGAGTCACCAATGCAACCCTTGGTGAACTCTGCTGCTGAGGACCTGGTGAGAGTGGTGGGAATCTGGGTCCACTGACTCCTTTAGTCATTCACTATGTCCCACCTGCTGCACGCCAGGCTCTGGGCAGAGAGCCACAATACAAAGCCCGATCCTCACGGAGCTGTCACTCTCATGAGACCCAGAGATAAGCAACGAGGAAATGCACAAATAAATAAAACTTCAGAAAGGGGAAGCAGGTGGGAGCTGGTTTGGTCAAGTGCCTGTCACTCCTGGGTTGGGTGGGACTCTGGCTCCGCTGCTCCTGGGGCCAGCTTGGCAGCTCTCTCTGTGATCCAGGAGCAGGGCTGTGTGGCACATAGCTGGAATGCCTGTTGCATTATTCCCAAGGGCTTTCTCCTTTTTCCTGTGACAGTATGAGTTGCTGTCTCTTGCAACTAGCAGAACTTACTGCACCCTACTAATGTTTCTGGGTTCCACTGGATTAAGGCCTGAAGTATGCAGACAGTTAAGGCATCCTGACTCCCCCAGACTGAGTGACTGTCAGTAAATGCATCATCGCTATTGACCGGGCCCTTCCTGTAAGCCTCAGCCACAGAATGATTGCATCTGAGCAATAATCAGACTTCAAAATACAGGGAGAATGCTCCGAGCACCATTCCTGCTTTGCGAGTAACTTGTTAGATCTGGCAGATCACAGCATTTGTTAAGAAATACCTGGGAGGTGGTGGGTGAAAGTGATCTATGTGGAATGTAGATGTATTTTGATTGACTTTTAGTATTATAGAAAACATCAAACATTCTTTGCCCCCGCCATTCATCAATTTAAACCGCAAACTTCAATTCTCTGGCCAGAAATAAAAATTGTGAAGAATATCACCAATATAGGAAAATGCTTACGGTAATAGTAAGACTCATAACATTAAGCGAGAAAGGCAGAATATGAATATATACCTATGCTGTGATCAAAATTCTATAAAATTTGCACATGTACATGGACAAGGTCGGCTCAGGTAAAGAGGAAACGTTGACGAGAAAAATGGTCTTTTTTTCTACGGGAAATTCACACAGAATGTAACCGCAGAGAAAGAAACCGAGCAATGCTTTAAAGTGGCTGCCCAGTTGGAAAATTTCACTAGGGAAAAACTGAGGTGCAAATTTGACTTTTGGAAAAGAGATTACAGGTTATTTAGAAAACAGCAGCTAGGCGGAGCGTGGTGGCTCACACCTATAATCCTAGCACTTTGGGAGGCTGAGGCAGGAGTATCACCTGAGGTCAGGAGCTCGAGACCAGCCTGGCCAACATGGCGAAACCCCGTCTCTACTAAAGTACAAAAATTAGCTGGGTGTGGTGACGGGTGCCTGTAATCACAGCTATGTGGGAGGCTGAGGCAGGAGAATTGCTTGAACCCGGGAGGTGGAGGTTGCAGTGAGCCAAGATTGCGCCACTGCACTCCAGCCTGTGTGACAGAGCGGGACTCTGTCTCAGAAAAAAAAAAAAAAAAAAAAAGAAAGAAAGAAAGAAAAGAGATTACATATTATTTAGAAAACAGCAGCTAAAGAGTCTTTGGGTCTCTGGCAAAGATGAAGTGAGCCAGTCTTCTTTCAACTAAGTCACCAACTGGACAAGGTTCTCAGCTGGAAAACACTCCCTTCTGGTATCCTGCTCCCAGAAGTGGTAGCAAGAACTTCTGGGAATAGAACGGAACACAACCTTCCTGAGCCCAAGGAACCAACAAAAAGTCAGAGAATGAACTCTTTCGAAACACAAAATGAAATTTCTCAAAGCCCAGGTCACGCTTTTTCTGTAAATTCTTTATCCCTGTGTCAGTAAGGACATGACATAGTCCAGAGAGAAAATTCTCAGCCACTACCTTACGCACAAGAAAATGCCAGTGATGCCCAACCCACCAGGCTGCTGACGCCCGAGGGACAGTGCTCTTGAGGCAGAAGAATAGGGTCTGCAGGTAGGGAACCGAAGGCCAATTCACCCTGACTTCCTAGAACTAAATCGAAGGGAAAACCCCCACTTTCCACGCCTAAGTAACAAAAGGACCACTGGCTACTTCCTTTGCAAACCCCAATCTTTTCTGCCCTGCAGATGGGAAATTGAAAGTACCTTTGATTGGTTGCTTTCTGCAACCAATCAGATGTTTGCATAGAAGTATAACTTTGTAACTTCAGCCTCTGATTGGTTGCAACCAATCTGACTGATTGCAGGGCCAAGTCTTCGTTTGCATAGAAGTGCAACTTTGTAACTTCACTTTAGCCTCTGATTGGTTACTTTCCACAACCAATCAAGATGTTTGCACAGGAGTGTGACCTTTGTAACTTCACTTCAGCCTCTGGTTGGTTGCTTTCTGCAACTGATCAGACTGATTGTGGGCCAGCACTTCATTTACATGGGGTGAACACCAATTGGCCAATGGGAAACCTCCAGAAGTTATTTGGACTGAGAAGAATCTGTAACTGGGCCCTTGAGCGGCTGCTCAGCCCACTCCCACCCTGTGGAGTGTACTTTCATTTTCAGTATCTGCTTTTGTTGCTTCATTCTTTCCTTGCTTTGCGCATTTTGTCCAATTCATTGCTCAAAACACCAAGAACCTGGACACCCTCCAGCGGTAACACTGATCCATTTTACAGTGAAGGAGCCTCCTCGTGAGGCTCAGTCAGGTTCTTCAGGGAACTCCTAGTCAGATACAAACTCGCACAGAAAACCAAAAGGCTAGAATTTGGAACTAATAACTGGATAAGCTCCCAAGACAGCAAAAGTTTAGAACAAAGCAAACCATTCTCTATGGTTAGGCTGTTCCCTGACCCTGTTCCATTTTACAGATGAGAATACTGAAGTTCCGAGAGGAAAAGGAATGTCATCCAGGGAAGGAGAATCTGGGTCTCCCAACTCCCTGTCTGAAGTGTTTGGTGTGACCTCTATTAATCCAAGCTCCAAGAGGGGACAGACAGCAAAGCCCGTGGTGGACCTGAATTAGAACACAAGTACAGGTACAAAGGAGACCTGAGTCTGCCTCGCTCTGTTAATGTAGCTCTAATGACGTCAGTGATATTCAGAGAATTGCTAACAAGGGCAAGTGCGCAACTGTAATAGGTGGGGAGGGGCGGGTGGTGGTAATTCCAATTCCTTGCTTGGCGGAGAAAGGCAACAAGTGACTTTCCTAATTTTCTGATAAGCATCTCTCCAGAGCTGAGCTGGGCCCCACATGGTTATGTCCATCACCTTACCGGAGATTCTAAGGCAATCGAGGACCCACAAACAGGACCAGAGAGATCAAGGCACTCTACATGCCTTCTGACTTTTCCAGAATAAATAATCGGAAGCCATTACTTCTCAGAATGCCTCACAAACATTATTTACATTTTAATTTTTCAATCCCTCTAAAAGAAGAAACAGGGCCGGGTGCGGTGGCTCCTGCCTATAACCTCACAGCACTTTAGGAGGCTGAGGTGGGAGGACTGCTTGAGCCCAGGAGTTCGAGACCAGCCTGGGCAATACAGTGAGACCTTATCTGTACAAAAAACACAAAAATTAGCTGAGTGTGGTGGCACGCACCTCCCAGCCACTTGGGAGGTTGAGGTGGGAGGATCGCTTGAGCCCGGGAGGTGCAGGTTGCAGTGAGCAGAGATTGCGCCACTGCACTCCAGCCTGGGCGACAGACCGAGACTCTGTCTCAAAAATAAACATATAAAATTAGAAAAAAATAATAAAAGAAACAACTTATATACTTGGTTGTAGCTGCAAGGATTATCAGTTACCTCTGCCCATAACCCTTAAGTGAAGGGCTTGTCCAGGGGCCACCGATCTTGGATGACCTGGCAGGGGGAGTGGGACACTGCAGGTGTCTTAGTAGGGCCATTCCTAAAGTCTTAAAGTACTGCACAGCACAAAGACTTCTGCACAGCACACTCACATCGGGTTTGCATCTTCTCTGAAGTATGTGTAGTGTTTTATGCTGTAGCCTCAGAGATTTGGGTCTCTGCTTTTACAAAGTCATCCCCTAGAGATTACATGAGTACTTCAACAAGTACATCCAATTTCCTTTCGTACCCAAAGTCTGGGTTGTGGAGAATTCATGTGTCCTGCACTCCCTGGTTTCTTGGGGGAAGTTGCCACTGATGGCCTATTTATTTTCCTTAGGAAAGCCAAGAAGAATGGGCCCAAAACCCACCGACTCACCAGACACAACGCCCCCCAGTGGTGGGCCATTAGTGCCAGGGCTTACCTGGGACGTCAATCAATCTTTTGTAGACATTCAAGAAAGCTGCTTCAGCTTCCTTGCTTCTTTTACTCAGTGCATCAATCTGAAAGGGAAGGAAAGAAAGAAAAGAAAAACAAAGAGCTCAACATTTGTCAAGAGGTAATTTACAAAGCATTACACATCTAGTGAACTCCCGTAGCAGGGGGAGGTCTGATTCCTCCCCATAGATGCTTGACAACTGGGCTTCAACCTCTTAGAGGAAATGCCTGCAAACACAACAGGACCCTGTTCATAAAGGTAAATGAGGCAGGAGCAGAGATTTGAGAGTATGGAGCCATGCACTATATAGCAGGGAACAATGGGTGGATCTTCCATACAGAATGGTCTGGCACGCCCTTCCTGGTCTTTTTCCTTCTCCAAGTACTGACTTAAGAGCTGGCCACGTGCTAGACACTGCTGAGGATCAGAGGTGGGCAGGAAGAGACAATTCCTACCCCCAGGAGCTCAGGGTCTAGGAGGGAAACAGGTATGTAATTAACAAGTAATTAAATCCCTGGGGACATGGAGAACGGAACTTCAGGCAGTAAAGTTGTGACCTTAGAGCACAGTCTTTAAAAGCATTTCACCCAGGTGGACGGGTAAGACACTGCATGTAAACGGACGAACACATTCAAATCCCGGGAGCAAAGAATTTCATAAAAAAAATTTTTTTGGCCGGGCGCGGTGGCTCAAGCCTGTAATCCCAGCACTTTGGGAGGCCGAGACGGGTGGATCACGAGGTCAGGAGATTGAGACCATCCTAGCTAATACGGTGAAACCCCGTCTCTACTAAAAAGTACAAAAAACTAGCCGGGTGACGAGGCAGGCGCCCGTAGTCCCACCTACTCGGGAGGCTGAGACAGGAGAATGGCGTGAACCCGGGAGGCGGAGCTTGCAGTGAGCTGAGATCCGGCCACTATGCTCCAGCCTGGGTGGCAGAGCAAAACAGAGTCTTGCTGTGTCACCCAGGCTGGAGTGCAGTGGCACGATCTCAGCTCACTGCAACATTTGGCTGCCAGGTTCAAGCAATTCTCGTGCCTCAGCCTCCTAAGTAGCTGGAATTACAGGTGCCCACCACCATGCCCGGCTAAGTTTTGTATTTTGAGTAAGTATGAGGTTTCATCATGTTGGCCAGGCTGGTCTTCAACTCCTGACCTCAGGTGATCTGCCCGCCTCAGCCTCCCAAAGTGCTGGGATTACAGGCGTGAGCCACCGCATCTGGCCTGTGTGTTCTGTTTTAAAACACTTATTTGCATGTCAGCTTGTGCTTCATTCCAGATTAAGAGTCCACCAACACTGCTACAACACACCTGGGACATAGGGGACCTGCGAGAGTCTGCCGGGGCTGGGAACGCAGATACATATGCGGGAGCTGTGGGTGATGCAGCTGGACAAGCAAGTGGGGTGAGATTTTGAGGGGCACAAAGGTACATGGTGCAGGGAGACCCTCATCACCTGAACAGTGGTCAGGGTGGAAAGAGCACAGGAGGGGGCAGGGAGGAAGAGACCCGTCGGACGTCACTGCCTTCATCCGAGTGAGATGCGCTGGGCAGTGGTTGGGGGTGTTGAGGAGGAGGAGATGGCGGATGGAGAGATCAGCGACACACACAGTTGACGTGAGGCCCAGAAGAACAAGGCGAATCGAGGACGGTGCCCGGGATTCCAGATTAGGCAACTGGCGAGGTTTTGCTACAGTGGCCAGGATTGGTTTGTTTTGTGAACTGACTAGCTGAGCCAGTTTCCCCTAGTGTAGACGTCTGTTCATCAACTATGCTGGACGCATATGCAAAGAGCCTGCCGTGGTTGGACCAACCTGGTAGAATATTCAGCTTACCTACACACTTGCTGAGACAACAGATTGCATTTTACAGCCGAAACATGCAAGATTGCACATGTACCAATGTCATACTGGCTCAGGCAAAGGACAGGAAATTATATATTCCGTCTGTCCCCTCCTAGAACTATGCTGTCTCCGATGTTATTACAGAGGCAAAGGATGTGGTTTAATTATAGGGCCTCTCACCTGAGCCACCGGGCAGTTTGTTAAGAGCTGAAAGAGGTCTCCTGATTAAGGATGTGGGGTGCTCAGAACTGGGGGATGATGGCTAGTGGGAGCTGGGCCTAGAAAACTGAATGCATAGCAGCCTAGTGCAATGCAAGCATTTCCACCTTCTAACAAGCTGTGCACCAAGATTCAAATTTGAAGTCAATTCTTTGGAACTCAGACACATTTCGACCCCCCTCAACCCGATAATATAAGGCTGTGATTCTGGACCAGGTGTGGCGGCTCACGCCCGTAATCACAGCACTTTGGGAGCCAGGGACAGGAACATGGCTTGAGCCCAGGAGTTCAAGACCAGCCTGGGCAAAATAATGAGACATCTACAAATTAAAATTTAAAAATAAAAATTTTACAAAAAACAAAAAACATTAGCTGGGCAGGGTGGAAATGCACCTGTAATACCAGCTACTTGGGAGGCTGAGGTGGGAGGACTGCCTGAGCCTAGGAGTTTGAGGCTGCAGTGAGCTGTGTTCATACAACTGCACTCCAGCCTGGGCAACACAGTGAGACCCTGTCTCAAATAAAAACAAAAACAAAAACAAGGTTGGGAATTTGGTGTTAAGTAGAGTTTCAGAACAATCTACAAGGACTTTTTGTTTGAGACGGAGGCTCGCTCTGTGGCCGAGGATGGAGTGCAGCGGCGCAATCTCAGCTCACTGCAGCCTCTGCCTCCCGGGTTCAAACGATTCTCCTGCCTCAGCTTCCCAAGTAGCTGAGACTACAGGAGTGCGCTACCACGCCCAGCTAATATTTTTTGTATTTTTAGTGGAGACGGGGTTTCGTCATGTTGGCCAGGCTGGTCTTGAACTCCTGACCTCGGGGGTCAGGAGAGATTACAGATACGAGCCACCATGCCTTGCTTACAAGACCGCCTTTTGTTTTTAAAATAACCCTCTCCCCCAGTATTAGCAACTCATGCTCATTGTGTGATCAGAAAAATATCAAAAATACAGAAAAAAACTTAAAAGTATAATTAAAATCCGCCACTCACAGGCAGGAGTCAAACTGTCAGGTCTTTATTTCTAATTTTTTTTCTAATTATATATATATATATAAAAAGAGTTGCAGTCAGGCACAGTGGCTCACGCCTGTAATCCCAGCACTTTGCGAGGCCAAGGCGGACGGATCACGTGGTCAAGAGTTTGAGACCAGCGTGGCCAAGGTGATGAAACTCCATCTCTACTAAAAATACAAAAATTAGCCGGACATGGTGGTGTGCACCTGTAATCCCAGCTATTCAGGAGGCTGAGGCAGGAGAATTGCTTCAATTATACCCGGGAGGTGGAGGTTGCAGTGAGCTGAGATGGCACCACTGCAGTCCAGTCTGGTGACAGAACAAGACTCTGTCTCAAAAAAAAAAAAAAAAAAAAAAAAAAAGAGTTACATGAAATGCAGACACAGACAAACAAGAGAGAGATGTATTATACATTAGAGTGGTCTTGGACTGGGGGTGATGGGAAGGAGGGGCTGGTGGATGCCAACTGACGGGTGTGGGATTTCCTTTTGGGGTGATGAAAATGTTTTACAATTGTCTGTGGTGAGAGCTGTACAACTTTGTGAATATCCTGAAAGTCAATGAACTCCAGACTTTAAATGGGTGAATTATATAGTATGTGAATTATATCTCAATCAAGCTGCTTAAAACGCATGTGTGTATGTACGTA
The DNA here is from genome assembly GCF_002776525.5 of Piliocolobus tephrosceles. Classification (NCBI taxonomy): domain Eukaryota; kingdom Metazoa; phylum Chordata; class Mammalia; order Primates; family Cercopithecidae; genus Piliocolobus; species Piliocolobus tephrosceles. The sequence continues at coordinate 10,960,383 of NC_045441.1, read as the reverse complement.
CTTGAAATCAGCCTATACGTAAGATTGTGCATTGTGCTTTCTCTCCCTGTCGTATCATGTACCTTTCTCAATATCTATTACAAATTTTGGGAACTGTCTAAATGGCACTGTTTCAACTGTACCTAAGCCCGCATATTATAGATGTCTGGAGTAAGCAATGGATTTAGAGTTGCTTCTCCAGATGAATTGGAACACTCCCTGGGGCTCAGTTCTAAGAGAGGCAGGTGGGTAGCAGAGTCTGTCCGGAAAGCTGGGCAGACGCCCTGGCTGCTGTCCGTACCGCTTGACGGCCACACAGAGGCTTCTCTTTCTGGCTTAGGATCTGCCTAGGGAGGGAGATCTCTTCCCAGGTATTCCGACTGAGGGTACCGGGTGGCTGCGTCTCCTGGAGGCAAGGGCTGGGATCTGGAAGGATCCTGAACTCTGTCCTCCCGTCTCCTGTTTGGGTTATTCCCGGGGATGTGGGGTTTGGTAATTTACACGGCACACTTCGGGGCTGTAATAGGCTGAACTGTGTCTCTCGAAAGATGATGAAGTCCTGACCCCCAATACCTGTGAAGGTGACCTTATTTGGAGGTAGGGTCTCTGCAGGTGATCAAGGTAAGGCAAGGTCATTAGCCGGGGCCCTCGTCCAATAGGATCCAATAAGGAGGAGAAACCTAGACACAGAGACAGACACGTAGACAGGTAGGACGTCACAGGGAGATGAAGGAGAGACTGGGTTGATGATCTATAAGAGGAAGATGACCAGGAAACCACCAGAAGCTGGAACAGGGACACAGCAGATTCTCCCCTACAGCAAGCAGAAGGAATTAGCCCCATGGACACCGGGGTTTTAAAACCACTCCACTGACCCAGGAGCAGTAGCTCACACCTGTAATCCCAGCACTTTGGGAGGCCGAGGCGGGTGGATTGCTTGAGGCCAGGAGTTCGAGACCAGCCTGGCCAACATGGTGAAACCCTGTCTCTACTAAAAATACAAAAATTAGCCGGGCATGGTGGCGGGTGCCTGTAATGCCAGCTACTCAGGAGGCTGAGGCAGGAGAATCGCTTGAATCCAGGAAGCGGAGGTTGCAGTGAGCTGAGATCCCATCACTGCACTCCAGCCTGGTGACAGAGCGAGACTCCATCTCAGAACAAAACAAAAAAAAACAACCACTCCATGTGTGTCCATGTCGTTTTATCTAAACCGGCATTAAAACCAAAAACCCTAGTGTTCCTCCACTCATCAGAGCTGTATCACAGGGACCATGACTCTCAGTCCTCTCTGCGTGCCCTCCTCCACTAACACAGAGAAATTCCAGCCCAGTCCTGAGGAACACGGTCAGGCTTGATGAGTTTAATTAATTCAGTATGCAAACAGACCATGAGGTTTCTTAAAAGAGACTACTTAAAAGATCCTTTTCTAAATGATGAAGTCCCCTCAGCCGCATAGACAAGAATGGGCCTCAAGCCTGGGCGCGGTGGCTCATGCCTGTAATCCCAACAATTTAGAAAATGGAGGCAGAAGTTCAAGACCAGCCTGGGCAGCAGAGTGAGACCCTATCTCTACCAAAAATAAAAATTAGCTGGGCATGGTGGCAAGCACCTGTAATCCCAGCACTTTGGGAAACCGAGGTGGGAGGAGGGCTTGAGCCTAGGAATTCAAGACCAGCTTGGGCAGCAGAGTGAGACTCTTATCTCTACAAAAGAATACAAATTAGCCAGGCACGGTGGTACATGCCTGCAGTCCCAGCTACTTGGAGGCTGAGGTGGGAGGATCACTTGGGCCCAGGGGTTCAAGGCTGGAGTGAGCAATGATTGAGCCACTGCACTGCAGCCTGGATGACCAAGCGAGACCCTATCTTAAAAAAAAAACCAGAATGACCCTGAAGTTGGAGTTCGGTCCATCCTCCCTCTGTAGCTCACCCAGTCGGCGGCGGGTTGTCCCTTTGTGTGACTTCCCTGCTGCAGCCGGTGACCGCCTAGTTCCGTGCTTTGCTTACTCGAAACACCCTTTGCTAGCCTCTCCGTCCACTCAAAACCCATCTATGCTGTGAGACCCAGTGCACACACAACTTCCTCCAGACCTGGAGCTGGGTTCCTGGGCTGCTCTGAGTCTGGAGGGAGGGAGGGAGCCAGGCCTTTGAATGCCAGCCCCCCCTCATCTGCTCGAGGAGGAGACAGCAGCGGCCTCCTGGGGTTGGACGAGTCACTGACCTACCCTGGCCAGGGCCCCAGTACCAGACACAACACAGTGACTACCACACGTGACAGCTTCCCCCCAGGGGTCCACATGACTACTGGCCAGGAAGAGCACCCGTGGGAGGGAGGGAGGAAGGGACAATATCCTGCTCATCTTCATGCTCATGCTGGCCCCCCATCCCCTCGCGGCCATCCTGCAGGGAGCCCAGCCCAACCATTGCGTGCCTTGGAGGTGCAAGCCAGGGCTTGGTAACACAGCTGCCTCTGAGAAGGGGAGGGATCTGAATGAGCAAACGTCTGAGGCGAGGTCTTAAGGCAAGGATTGCTGAAGAGAGGATCCTAGGCTAGGGTTCCGGCTCGCTGTGCCTGTGTGCATGTTAGCTTGAGGTAGGTACCATGCCCTTAAAACCATTTAAAGCCAGCACTGTTGCTCATGCCTGTAATCCCGGCACTTTGGGAGGCCAAGGTGGGAGGATCGCTTGAGCCCAGGAGTTCAAGACCAACCTGGGCAACATAACAAAACCCCATTTCACACACACTCTCACACAGACACAAAACCATTTAGAAGAAGCTAAACTGGGAAGGATCTAGAGATGGTTAGACACTGGCCTGCGGCCTTGGGTAAAACCTGTCCTGCTCTGAGGGATCAGCCTCTTTTTCAGGCTCACCTCCTGCCATGCCTCACACTCCTGCCACACCCAGTCACTCCCAATTCTCAGAACACATGAGCAATTTCCCCTCCGCCTGGAAGGCGCCTCCCAGGAATGCTACCCTGATCCCCAGGCTCAGAGCAGATCCATCTCCCAGCCATGGCCACTCCCACCACCACCTGGAGCTGTCCTGGAGTTTTAGGATGACAGATAAGGCTGCCTGATTCAGGGATCCTGAATTCCTGGAAAACTAAGCTGTAGCATCAACTGTCTTTCCTCCCGAGCATGGGCACACAGCGGGTGTTTAATATGCTTTTAATATCTTCTGCAATGGCCAACTGCATGGTCTGCAGATGTGACCCAACGGTTCAGAAATCCAGGTATAAATATTTATGAAAATGCTCAATATGTAAAGAGTTCTTGACTGGGCATGGTGGCTCACGCCTGTAATCCCAGCACTTTGGGAGGCCAACGTGGGTGGATCACTTGAGGTCAGGGGTTCGAGATCAGCCTGGCCAACATGGTGAAACCCTGTCTCTACTAAAACTAAAAAAATTAGCTGGGTGTGATGGCAGGCACCTGTAATCTCAGCTTCTCAGAAGGCTGAGGCATGAGAATCGCTTGAACCTGGGAGGAGGAGGTTGCAGTGAGCCGAGATCGCGCCATTGCACTCCAGCCTGGGCAACAGAGTAAGACTCTGTCTCAAAAAAAAAAAAAAAAAAAAAGAAAGAAAAATAAATGCTTAATATGTAAAGAGTTATCTGTGTAGTAAGCATTTGTTTTGTGTGCTGTGAGATGATGACAGTCACTTGGCTGGTAGTAGCTCCTGGGAGGTGTCTTTCTCTACTGTACACACCCAACAGTGCTCTCCAGCTGTCTTCCTGCGGTAACCCGCACATCTGCCCTAATGGCTGCTACTGGATTCCACGGTTATGTTTTCAGCAACATCACTTTCATAAGGTTGAGTTTTTTTTTTTTAAATGTAGTGTTACATTTATATATATATATATATATATATATATATATATATATATATATATCTGTCACCCAGGCTGTCACTCGCTCTGTCACCCAGGCTGGAGTGGCAATGGCACGATCTCGGCTCACTGCAACCTCCCCTCCTGGGTTCAAGCGATTCTCCTGCCTCAGCCTCCCGAGTAGCTGGGATTACAGGCACCTGCCACCATGACCGGCTAATTTTTGTATTTTTAGTAGAGACAGTTTTCACCATGTTGGCCAGGCTGGTCTCGAACTCCTGACCTCAAGTGATCCACCAGCCTTGGCCTCCCAAAGTGCTGGGATTACAGGCATGAGCCACCGTGCCCGGCTAAGTGTTACATTTGAAGACAAATGTGTAGGTGCAATGGCTCATGCCTATAATCCCAGCACTTTGGGAGGCCAAGGTGGGAGGATCGTTGAGCGCAGGAGGTCGAGATCAACCTGGGCAATGTAGCAAGATCCTGTCTCTACAAAAAATAAAAAATTAGCTGGGTGGGTGTGGTGGTGCATGCCTGTGGTCCCAGCTCCTTGGTAGGATCCCTTGGACCCAGGAGGTCAAGGCTCCAATGAGCTATGATTGCACCACTGCACTCCAGCCTGGGTGACAGTGAGACCCTGTCTCAAATAAAATAAGATAAAGACAAATGTCCATAGGAAGGTATTTTAATCTAGCTCTCAATCAGTACCTGCCTATGACAGTATAAAAACTAGGTTTGGAAAACGAGTTCATAGAAATCCACCAGATCTCTGAGCTATGGAAGGGGTGAGAAAGTGCCCAACCACGCGAGTACCAGCGGGGCTGTGCTGTGGGTTCCCAGAGTCACACGGAATATGCTGCTGCCGCTCCCAACTACCATCCAGGCTCCCTGGAGGAGGCGTCACACATCTCTGCCCACTGCCACGTGATTTGTGGTGTAACAGCAACTTCCCCCTGGGTGCTTTCCTCCCCAGTGATGTCAGGTGTGGCCACATGAAATACTTTAGCCAATGGTATCTAAGTGATGGTGTCTTATCTGAGCATTAAGATCTAAGAGCCAGTGTGCTCCCTCCCTCTGCTGCGAGGACCTTATAGGACCTGCTTCCTCTACTGAGATCCTAGAACGAGGACCACCCACAGGGCTGGGGCACAGTCACAGCTAACCCCCAGCCAACATGACATACGAACAAGAAATGATCTTTGGTTGCCACAGGCCACTGAGATTTGTAGCAGTTTGTTTGTTACTGCAGCATAATCTAGTAAAAGCTGATGGTTACAGATCTCAAGAGCTGGCTGTATCTCTAAGAGAGTAACATACAGTGCCGGGCATAGTGGCTCACTCCTGAGCTCAAGTGATCTACCCGCCTCAGCCTCCTGAAGTGCTGGGATTACAGGCATGAGCCACTGTGCCCGGCCAAGAAGTGCTGTGTATTTTGAAATAAAAAAGGCTCATCTCTCCAGTGTACCACAGGGGCCTAGCCATGCCCATGTGGTAAACAAGTCTACGCCACACACAGCCAAGAGCATGGGCATGCTGTTGGCACACCAGGGTTTGATTTCCAGCTCCAACATAAAACAGGTGCTCTGCCTGTGCCACTGAATTAACCTATCTGGGCCTCAGTTTTTTCATCTGCGAAGTGGGGCGATACATCTTGGTTGCTGTGAAGATCAAAGCAGTGGCAGCCCTTGGAAAACAGTGAAGGAACTGCTGTCTCACCAGCTTCACTTCTCAGATGCAGAAACCCACCAAGTTACTTGGAACCTGGCCCCTGGCCCCTCCTAGGGATATGATAACATCCAGCATTGCACACTGGGGCTGGGGGCCACATGGTCAATGGAAAGAGCATGTGATTTGATGGAAAGACAGACTTTGGTTTGAATCCTAGTTCCGGCTCACACTGGCTGGGTGACTGGGAGGCAGGTTAATTAAATGCTGAAGTCTTTGGCTGGGCACGGTGGCTCACGCCTGGAATCCCAGCACTTTGGGAGGCCGAGGCGGGCAGATCATGAGGTCAGGAGATTGAGACCATCCTGGCTAACATGGTGAAACCCTGACTTTACTTAAAAAATACAAAAAAATTAGCCAGGTGTGGTGGTGGGCACCTGTAGTCCCAGCTACTCGGGAGGCTGAGGCAGGAGAATTGCTTGAACCCAGAAGGCGGAGGTTGCAGTGACCCAAGACACCATGCCACTGCACTCCAGCCTGGGCAACAAAGTGAGACTCCGTCTCAAAAAAAAAAAACCATATATACACACACACACATATATATATACATACACACATATATATATACACACATACACACACACACACACACACATATATATATATATATACACACACACTGAAGCCTTGGTCTCTTTGTCTATTAAGTGAGGGTAGTAACTCCCTCCTTGTTGAGCTGTTGTGATTATAAACATGGGAACCTCCTACATCAAGTATCTGATACTGGACACTGTCTGGATAGGAACCAGGTCAACATCATAACCTTCGATAATAAATCCAAAGTCAGCACCTTTCTTTCGACCACACCATAGGTTATTCCCCGTCATGATAAAACCAGGCAGGAAGCCAAGATGTGGAAAGTCCTGGAGAACCAGGACCCTAAGCAACATATTTTTTTTTTTTTTTTGAGATGGAGTCTTGCGCTGTTGCCTAGGCTGGAGTGCAGTGGCACGATCTTGGCTCACTGCAAGCTCCGCCTCCCGGGTTCACACCATTCTCCTGCCTCAGCCTCCCGAGTAGCTGGGACTACAGGCGCCCACCACCATAGCCGGCTAATTTTTTTGTATTTTTTTAGTAAAGTCAGGGTTTCACCGTGTTAGCCAGGATGGTCTCAATCTCCTGATCCCATGATCCGCCCGCCTCGGCCTCCCAAAGTGCTGGGATTCCAGGCGTGAGCCACTGCGTCCGGCCCCTAAGCAACATTTAAGACCACAGTGACAATGGCATATTCAAGAACAATCCACTAGCCTGTATACCCTGGGAGTTTACAAGCTAATGATTCAGAAGTAAACACAGGCCATTAAAAGAATTTTCAGATCGATGAGCTCTGTCAGACTATAGGCCAATAAAAATCAACAAAGCTGCAGGGATATGATAGGGTAGTTTTGTCTCACTCGAAGTCTGGCTGTAGAATGTTTTCAACAGCAAAGCATGGTTTGAGGGGCCACATGAAACGCTAGAAGTCAGCTAAGACTGACCCGGGTGCTGTCCGAAAGAGACACCTACGCAGGCCAAAGCTTGAGGGTTTTAATTTTTTTTTTTTTTGAGATGAAGTCTCACTGTCACTCAGGCTGGAGTGAGGTGGCATGATCTCAGCTCACTGCAACCTCCACCTCCCGGGTTCAAGTGATTCTCCTGCCTCGGCCTCCTGAGTAGCTGGGATTACAGGCACCCGCCACCACGCCCGGCTAATTTTTGTATTTTTATTGGACGAGGTTTCACCACGTTGGCCAGGCTAGTCTCGAACCCCTGACCTCAAGTGATCCACCTGCCTTGGCCTCCCAAAGTGCTGGGATTACAGGTGTGAGCCACCGCACCTGGCCCCACTTAGTAAAGTTTCTAAGAGGAAAACTAGAGAGGCCCCGAAGAAGCCGCTGGTTTGGAGAAAGGATGTGGGATCCATAGAGGAGATTTGTGGCAGGGGATAGCACAAGATTAAAAGACAAGATGATAAAAAAAGCAACAAGCATTTCTATTCTCCTTGAGTTTACGAAGCCCTTCTAAGTACATCTGCCATTCTGGCTGTCAACATCTATCTGAAAGGCTGTCTTGGGGAAGAAAGATTAGCTGTCTTCTCTCTCCCCACAGTGCAAAACCAGAATGAGCAAGTAAATGCTCCAGTACGGCAGATCACGGCTTAGACAACAGGGAAACCTGCCGGCAGCAGGCTCTTCAGAGGAAGGAGGTGCTGGTTGCTTGCTCACCCCTGCTTCACTTCTTCCTTCATTCTGTCAATAAAGTTGTTTAAGGAGGCTAAGATGTGCTAGGTGGTGTTCTATCCCAGCCTATGGGAGACAGAGATTCCTACTGCGGCTCCCAAAAAGCTTAAGATGGGGTAATGCTCCCCTACCCTACCTCCCTCGGGTAAATCCCAGTGGGGGTGTGGGGGGCAGGCTTCCTAGGGGATAAATGCCTACCTGAGATTTTTACATCACCATTGTTGTGAGTAGATAATATATGGGTACAATAAAAAAAAATTGTAAAGGTATAAAAACATACACATTCAGCAAGACTGCACAATGCAAGATCAATATATGGGCGTACCTTGAAGATAATGCAGGTTTGGTTCCAGACCACCATAAGAAAGTAAAAACAGACCAGGTGCGGTGGCTCACGCTTGTAATCCTAGCACTCTGGGAGGCTGAGGAAGGTGGATCACCTGAGGTCAGGAGTTTGAGACCAGCCTGGCCATGATCGTGAAACCCTGTCTCTACTAAAAGTATGAAAAAAAAAATAAAAATAAAAATTAGCCAGGTGTAGTGGCACATGCCTGTAATTCCAGCTACTCAGGAGGCTGAGGCATGAGAATCGCTTGAACCCAGAAGGTGGAGGTTGCAGTGAGCCGAGATTGTGCCACTGTACTCCAGCCTGAGTGACAGAGTGAGACTGCCTCAAAAATAGGAAAAAAAAAAAAAAAAAAGGCAAATATGACAAAAAGAGCGAATATTGTAATTAAGCAAGTCGCACAATTTGTTTGGTTTTCCAGTGAATATAAAAGTTATGTTTATATCATTGTCTATTAAGTATGTAATAGCTCTACATCTCAAAAAATGTACATATCTTAATTAAAAAATACTTTATTGGCAAAACATGCTAACGATTATCTGAGCTTTCAGGGAGTTGTGATGTTTTTGCTGGTGGAGAGTCTTGCCTTGGTGTTGATGGCTGCTAGACTGATCAGGGTTGTGGTTACTGAAGGCTGAGGTGACTGTGGCAATTTCTTAAAATAAGAAAACAGTGAAATTGTCTATGCTGATTGACTCTTTCACTAACACAAGATTTCTCTGTATCATGCCATGCTGTTTGATAGATTTTTACCTACAGAACTTCTTTAAAAATGTGAGTCGATCCTCTCATACCCAGCCACTGCTTTATCAACTCAGTTTATGGAATATTCTAAATCCTTTGTTGTCATTTCAACAATATTCACAGCATCTTCACCAAGAGTAGTTTCCATCTCAAGAAACCACTTTCTTTGCTCATCATAAGAAGCAACCCCTCATCCATTCAAGTTTGATCATGAGGTTGCAGCAATTCAGTCACATCTTCAGGCTCCATTTCTAATTCTAGTTCTCTTGCTATTTCCACCGCATCTGCAGTTCCCTCCTCCACTGAAGCCCTGAACCCCTCAAAGTCATCCATGAGGGTTGGAATCCATTTCTTCCAAACTCCTGTTCATGTTGCTATTTCAACCCCCTCCCATGAATCACAAATGTTCTTCATGGAATCTAAAATGGTGACTCCTTTCCAGAAGGAAAGAATTTCTACTTAATTTGCCTAGATCTATCAGAGGAATCACCATCTATGGCAGCTGTAGCCTTACAAAACATATTTCTTAAAAAATAAGACTTGAATGTCAAAATTACTCCCTGATCTATGTGCTGTAGAATGCAGGTTGTGTTAGCAGGCATGAAAACAACACTCATCTTGTACATCTCCATCAGAGCTCTTGTTGACTAGGTGCACTGTCAATGAGCAGTCATATTTTGAAAAGAACCTTTTGGCTGGGCACGGTGGCTCATGCCTGTAATCCCAGCACTTTGGGAAGCTGCAGCGGATGGATCACAAGGTCAGGAGATCAAGACCATCCTGGCTAACACGGTGAAACCCTATCTCTACTAAAAATACAAAAAATTAGTCGGACACGGTGGCAAGCGCCTGCAATCCCAGCTACTCGTGAGGCTGGGCAGGAGAATCACTTGAACCCAGGAGGCAGAGGTTGCAGTGAGATGAGATTGCACCACTAGACTCCAGCCTGGGTGACACAGTGAGACTCTGTCTCAGAAAAAAAAAAAAAGGAACCTTTTTATCAGCTGGGTGCAGTGGCTCATGCCGTAATTCCAGTACTTTAGGAGGCTGAGGCGGGCGGATCATGAGGTCAGGAGTTCAATACCAGCCTGGCCAACATAGTGAAACCCCGTCTCTACTAAAAATGCAAAAATTAGCTGGGCATAGTGATGGGAGCCTGTAATCCCAGCTACTCAGGAGGCTGAGACAGGAGAATCACTTGAACTTGCGAAGCAGAGGTTGTAGTGTGCCAAGGTTGTGCCATTGCACTCCAGCCTGGGCGACAAGAGCTAGACTCCGTCGCAAAAAAGAAAAGAACCTTTTTTTCTTCTGGGCAGTAGGTCTCAACAGTGGGCTTAAAATAATTCAGTCAACCATGCTGTAAACAGATGCTGTGATCCAGGCTTTATTATTCCATTTCTAGTATAGGCAGAGTAGGTATAGCTTAATTCTAAAGGGCTGTAGGATTTTTCCAAATGGTAAATGAGCAATGGCTTCAACTTCAAGTCACCACTGCATTATCCCCTAACGAGAGTTGGCTTGCATTTGGAAGCTTTGAGGAAAAGACACTGACTTCTCTTTAGCTATGCAAGTCCTAGATTATATCTTCTTTCAAGAGAAGGCTATTTTACCTACATTGAAAATCTGTTGTGTAGCGCCATCATCTTCATTGATTATCTTAGCTAGATCTTCTGGATAAACTGCAGCTTCCACCAAAGCATTTGCTGCTTTACTTTGCACTTTTGTATTATGGAGATGAATCATTTCCTTAATCATCATGAACCAACCTCTGCTAGCTTCCAACTTTTCTTCTGTAGCTTCCCCACCTCTGTCAGCCTTCACAGAATTGAAGACTCAGGGCCTTGGCTTGAGAGAATTAAGACCCAATTAAAAGAATTAGACTTTGGCTTAAGAGAACGTCGTGGCTGGTTTGATCATCTATCCAGCTACCAAAATTTTCTCCCTATCAGAAATAAGGCTTTCTTATCATTCATGTGTTCACTGGAGCAGCACTTTTCATTTCCTTCATGAACTTGTCCTTTGCACTAATGACTGGGCTAACTGGTGCAAGAAGTCTAGTTTTTGACCTACCTCAGATTCCAACATGCCTATCTCGCTAAGCTTAATCATTCCTAGCTTGTAACTTAAAGTGAGAGACATGTGACTGTTCCTTTCATTTGATTAAACAGGCCGTTGTAGGATTATTAATTCAACTAATTTCAATATTGTTGTGTCTCAAGAAATAGGGAAACCCGAAGATAGGAAGAGATGGGAAACAGCTGGTTGGTGGAATAGTCAGAACACACACAATATTTATCAATTAAGTCTGCCATCTTATATGGGGCACGGTTTGTGGTGTCCCCAAACAATTACGATAGTAGTATCAAAGCTCCCTGACTGCAGATCACCATATCTGATATAATAATAGTGAATAATTGGAAATACTGTGGGAATTACCAAAATGTGACAAAGAGAAATGAAGTGAACACCTGCAGTTGGGAAAATAATGCTGACACACTTGTTTGACTCAGGGTTGCCACAGACTTCAATTTGTGAAAAAACACAATTATCTTCAAAGCATAAAAAAGTGAAGCTCAATGCAACAAAGTATCCCTGTAAAAAAAATCGTTTGTCTTTCTATACGTTTGCAATAAATGATCTGAAAGTGAAAGTAAAAAAAAAAAAAAAGAATCCATTTATAATAGCATCACAAAAAGCATAAAATACTTAGGAATAAATTTGGCAAAAGAAATACGAAACTTGTGCTCTAAAAACCATAAAACACTGCTGAAAGACACTAAACTAAATGGAAAGATGGCCAATGCTTATGGATTGGAAGACTTAATATTTTTAAGATGGCAATAGTCACCAAGTTGATTTACACATTCAAGGTAATGCCTATCAAAATTCCAGTTGGTTTTTTTTTTTTTTTTTGGAGACAGGGTCTCACTCTGTCACCCAGGTTGGAGTGCAGTATCACACCCTCAGCTCGTTGCAACCTCCAACGCCCAGGCTGAAGTGATCCTCCTGCCACAGCCTCCTGAGTAACTGAGACTACAGGAATGAGCCACCATGCTTGACTAATCTTTAACTTTTTTCTTGGAGAGATGAGATCTCATATTGTCCAGGCTGGTCTTGAATTATTAGGTTCAAGTGATCCTCCCACCTTGGCCTCCCAAAGTGTTAGAATTACAGGCAAGAACCCCTGTGCCGAGACCCAGCTGGCTTCTTTGCAGAAATTGACAAGTTGATTCTAAGATTCATACGAAAATGCAGTGACCCCAAATAACTAAAATAATTTTGAAAAAGGAAACAAGATTGGAGGAGTCACGCCTCTCAATTTCAATACTAAATACAAAGCTACATTGACCAGAACTGGTAGTGGCATAAGGATAAACATATAGATCAATACAGCCCAGAAAGGAACCCTCATAGTATGATCAACTGATTTTTGACAAGAGTGACAAGACAATTCCATGGTAAAAGAACAGTGTTTCAACAAATGTTGCTGGGATGACTGGATATCCACATGCAAAAGAGCAAAGTTTGATCCCTACCTCACACCATATGCAAAAAATTAACTCAAAATAAATCAAAGACCAAAATGTATGAGCTGAAACTATAAAACATCTTAAAAGAAAACACAGGTATAAACCTTTATGACCTTGGATTAGGCAATGGTTTCTTAGGTATGATGCCAAAAGCAGAAATACCAGAAGAAAAATCGATAAATTGGATTTCATCAAATGTAAAACTTCTGTGCTTCTAAAGACGCTACCAAGAAAGTGAAAAGAGAGGCTGGGTGCAGTGGCTCACACCTGTAATCCCTGCACTTTTGGAGGCTGAGGCAGGTGGATCACCTGAGGTCAGGAGTTCGGGACCAGCCTGGCCAACACGGCAAAACCCTGTCTCTACTAAAAATACAAAAATTAACTGGGCATGGTGGCACACACAACTGTGATCCCAGCTACTCAGGAGTCGGAGGCAGAAGAATGGCTCGAACCTGGGAGGCAGAGGTTGCAGTGAACCGAGATCGTGCCACTCGGGGCAACAAGGTGAGACTCTGTCTCAAAAAAAAAAAAAAAAAAAAAAAAGTGAAAACACAACCCGCAGAATGGAAGTTTTGAAAAGACACTCCAGAATATATAAGCCCTCTAACAACTCATTAAATAAAAAAAACAATTAGCCTGGCACAGAAAGACAAACATCTCATATTCTCATGTATTTGTGCGATATAAACATAAAAACAATTTAACTCTTGGACAGGGAGCAGAAGGATGGTTACTAGAGACTGGGAGGGGTAGTGGAGCTGGAAAGGTGGTATGGTTAATGGGTACCAAAAAAGCCAGGAGGAACGAATTGAGACCTATTATTTGATAGCACAAAAGAGTGATTACAGTCAATAACTTAATTGTACATTTAAAAGTAATTAAAGAAGTATAATCGGATTGTTTGTAACACAAAGGATAAATGCTTTAGGTGATGGATACCCCATTTTCCATAATGAGGTTATTACACATAGCATGCCTGTATCAAAATATCTCATGTGCCCTACCCCATAAATATAAACGTCCCCACAAAAATTAAAAATAAAAAATTTAATAAAAGTAACTGAATTAGAATATGGGCAAAGGATCTGAATAGATATTTCTCCAAAGATACAAATGGCCAACAGGCACATGAAAAGATGCTCAATGCCAATACTCATTAGGGAAATACAAATCAAAACCACAATGAGATACCACAACATCCACTAGGATGACTATCATGAAAAAGATAATGGGGCCAGGCACGGTGGCTCATGCCTATAATCCCAGCACTTTGGGAGACTGAGACGGGCAGATCACCTGAGGTCAGGAGTTCGAGATCAGCCTGGCCAACATGGTGAAACCCCATCTCCACTAAAAATACAAAAAAATTAGCTGGGCGTGGTGGCACGCGCCTGTAATCCCAGCTACTCAGGAGGCTGAGGCAAGAGAATCGCTTGAACCTGGAAGGCAGAGGTTGCATTGAGCCGAGATCACACTATTGCATTCCAGCCTGGGCAACAGAGCGAGACCCTGTCTCCAAAAAAAAAAAGATGATACTAAGTGTTAGAAAGGATGTCGAGAAATTGAATTGGAACCCTCCTACACTGCTGACAGAAATGTAAAATCATGCAGCCACCTTGGAAAACAGCTTGGCCGTTTCTCAAAATGTTAAAAATAGTTACCCTATTACCCAGCAATTCTACCCCTAGGTGCATAGGCAAGACAGACAAAATGTTTACCTGCACAAAACTTGTATATGAATATTCATAGAAGCATTACTCATAAAAGCCAAAAAGTGGGAAAAAAACTACAAATGGCCATCGGCTAATAATTGGATAAATAAAACATGGGACATCCACACAATGGAATATTATTCAGCCATAAAAAGAATGAAAGCAAGTACTGGTATATGCTAGAGCATAGATGAATATCGAAACCATGATTAAGTAAAAGCCAGGAACAAAAAACTAATATATTATTTGATCTCATTGATATGAAATGTTAAGAATGGCCAAATCTACAGAGATAGAAGGGGAATTCATGGTTGCCAAGGTTGGGATAAATGAGGAGTGACTGCTAACGGGTATGAGGTTTCTTTCTTTCTTTTTAGATGGAGTATCACTTTGTTACCTGGGCTGGAGTGCAGTGGTACAATCTTGGCTCACTGCAACCTCCTCCTCCCAGGTTCAAGTGATTCTCCTGCCTCAGCCTCCTGAGTAGCTGGGATGACAGGCGCCCACCACCATGCTCGGCTAATGTTTTTGTACTTCTCTTTTAGTAGAGACAGGTTTTCACCATGTTAGCCAGGCTGTTCTCAAACTCCTGACCTCAAGTGCCCTGCCCGACTTGGCCTCTCAGAGTGCTGGGATTACAGATGTGAGCCACTGCGCCTGGCCAGTGTGAGGTTTCTTTCTGAGCTGACAAAAATGTCCTGGAATTAGGGTGATAGCTGCACGACTTGGTGAATACACTAAAAGTCATTTAATTGTAAAGAAAAGCACAGCGAAAACAAAAGTTGATAGTGAAAAGTAGGTCTTCCTCCCATCCACATCCACCTGTCCTCCAGCTGCCTGGTCTGGAGGTAAAGATGGTCTTGGGCATCCTTCCACAGGTATTTATGCATTTACAATCATCTATAGACATACACTGTCTTCCCTTTTTTTTTTGAGACAGAGTCTCGCGCTGTCACCCAGGCTGGAGTGCAGTGGCATGATCTTGGCTCACTGCAACCTCTGTCTCCCAGGTTCAAATGATTCTCCTGTCTCTAATTTTCCTACCCTAAGTAGCTGGGACTACATTTGCACACCACCATGCCTGGCTAATTTTCTGTATTTTAGTAAAGACGGGGTTTCACCATGTTGGCCAGGCTGGTCTCAAACTCCAGAGCTCAGGTGATACACCCGCGTCAGACTCTCAAAGCGATGGGATTATAGGCATGAGCCACCATGCCCAGTCTTATTTTGTTTTTTTTCAAACACAAATGATAGGCTATTACAGACGCTGCTCTGCATCCTGTGTTTTGCAAACTTAGCGCAAGTTTTAAAGAAGACAAAGATCATCTTTATTCGTGGTGGGAGGGACAAGGCTTCAGCAGGGAGAGGAGGGCTATTCAAAGACACAGAGACGTGTTCAAACAGAGTGACCTGTTCAGAGAAGGGCAGGGACCTGCCGTGCCTTGGAGCAGAGGAGGTGACTGGGGAGACATGAGGTGAGGAGGCAGGCAAGGGCCAGCCTGTGGAGGGTGGTGCAGGGGACCACACCCAGGGGTGGCAGCTTATGCTGAAGGGGAGTCCCTGAGGATGTCAATCAGGGTGGGAAATGAAGCGATCACTTGGGACAGGACGGCGACTGGTGGTAGACAGACCAGTGCAGGAAAGAGAGGGAGGAAGCTAACTGCTGGGAAGGAGGGAGCCGACTCCAGTGAGGTTAGGGGAATAGAATTCACAGGGTGTCAGCAGGGAGTGATGGCATGCGCCTGTAGTCCCAGCTACTCGGGAGGCTGAGGTGGGAGGATCACTTGAGCCCAGGAGTTCGACGCTGCAGTGAGCTATGATCACACCAATGCACTCCAGCCTGGGCAGCAGAGCAAGAGCCCAACACAATAGTAAATACTACTACTACTACTACTACTACTACTACTACTAATAATAATAATAATACTAACAATAAAAAGAATTCACAGGATCTAATACTGAACATAGCTTCTCCCAGAGTTCTGGCCAGGGCAACTAGGGGCTGGTTACCTCTCCTGAAATGGGGCATACGGAGGTGCCTGTGTTTACATGGGAAGTGAAGATTATTAGTTAGTGAGGTGCCCCAGGGAGGCCTGACGTTGGATGACAGGCCCAGGCCAGAGGCAAAAATGTGGAACTGCCAGCCCCAAATGGCCCAGATGAGGTTACTCTGGAGTGTGGATGGGACAAGGATACAGGGAGAACCCCCGAAAGTTAAATCCTGGAAGAGTACGGCTACTGGAGAGGTTAAAGGACCTGGAGGGTTCTATGATCAATAACTAGCTACCAGCTCCTATCCAGCACTGCTTTTATGCCATCATCTTTAAACATGTGCATATCATGTCTCTGTTCTGTGAGAGAGATGTCCTGTTATATGGATGGGACAGAGAAGCGGACATGAGATATTCAAGGTCACGCTGGCAAATGATGATGTCAGGATTCAAATCCAGATCTGACTCCAAGATCAGTGACTTGTCGGTTTGGTTTTCTCTGCTCCTCTAAGTGGGAACCCAGGAGAAAATTCAGGAGACAGTGTGAAAAGGGAAGCCGTGTCTATACCCCGGGAATCTGCTCCTGTCATGGGGGTGTCCTGGTCCCCAGTGGTAGCTCCTCAGTAAGGACGGCAGGAATGCTCCCAGCCAGACTTCTGAGCCCTCCTCATGCCTGCGCCAGGACAAGACTGTGTTCCTAGAGCGACGGCCCTTATCTGCTGATGTGTGCTCTGTGGGGATGCCTGGCCCCACATCTTGGGGCCAGACTTGCTCTCCTAAGTTCCCAAACACCAAGGGGCTCCCTGAAAAGCAAATCTCTTTCCTAGGCCAGGCCTGCGGTCATTCCTCCCACAGCCCTAGGAATGAGTTTCTCTCCCTTCCTATATACCCATGGATCATTTCATGGGTTTCTGTTTTTGTTTTTGTTTTGGTAGAGATGGGGTCTCACTATGTTGCCCCGGTTGCACTCAAACTCCTGGGCTCACGTGATCCTCCTGCCTCGGCCTCTCCAAGTGCTGGGATTACAGGTGTGAGCCACCACACCCAACTGGTTTCTCTTTTCTTGTTATGCTGGAAGACAGTGTAATCTCACAGGTTTCCACTCCTTTCCTACTTCTAAAGTAATTCCAAGATACTTTTCAGGCTTTATAGAATAAGCATGGGCTTCTGAGTTCCACATTAGAGTCCATGTTTCAGCTCAAGGCTGACAAGCTCCAAGAAAGTTACTTGATCTCTCTGGGCCCATTTACTCCTCTCCCCTCCGGGCTGAGCTGCTGTGCAGATGAAATGGGATAATGTAAACGAAGCTTCTGGCATGCAGCTGGAGCTGAAGGGATGGTCTTCTTTCCACCCTCTTTCATCTGCTCAAAGGGCTGCGCTAAGAAGTCTGCTGTGTTTCAGAGGAAATTTCTCAAAGTGAGAACAGCAGCAAAGCAGGGAGAGGCCTATTCTGTCCCCCAGTGAGGAGGGATCTCGGTGACCGCTGGCCCACCTGGCTGGACTTAGAAGGTTCAGGAAGTATATGCTTATAGGGGAACAGATGAAACAGACATGGAGCTCACGTTTGTTTGTTTTTTTGAGACAGAGTCTCGCTCTGTCACCCAGGCTGAAACAGTCAACATTAATGACTTTATGCTAAATTCCCTTTATTTATTTTTGAGATGGAGTCTCGCTCTGTTGCCCAGGCTGGAGTGCAGTGGCGCAATCTCAGTTCACTGCAACCTCTGCCTCCCGGGTTCAAGTGATTCCCCTTGCCTCCTGAGTAGCTGGGACGACAGGCGTGTGCCACCATGCCTGGCTAATTTTTGTATTTTTAGTAGAGACAGGGTTTCACCATGCTGGCCAGGCTGGTCTCAAACTCCTGACCTCAGGTAATCCACCCACCTTGGCCTCCCAAATCGCTGGGATTACAGGCATGAGCCATTGTGCCTGGCTGAGTTTTTAAAAATTTGATTAATAGTGGTCATGTGCCCTTTTGTGTGTGTGAGACAGTGGAATGAATATTAGACCGAGTTCAAACACCTGGGTTCTAACACTACCACCTCTTCCAACCGAGTGACCCTGTTTGGTCTATTTCTGACCTCGCAGGGCTGTCCATGAGGCTTTTCTGTGCAGGTGGCTGGACAAGCGTGTGATGCCATCAGGCTGGGGACACTCATTGGAGGTGGTGGGAATACAGTGGCACGACGGTGGCATTTGCCTGGGCATAACAAGGTTCAAGGAAGCCAAAGATTTCAGGACAGGACCAGGAGAGGGTGGAGGGGAGGAGAGGCTGGAGCCTGGAGGTGGGAGTCCCTGCCTTGCCCCTTGGACTCTCTGCTACCCCTCTTGTTGGTAACTCAGAATGGTGATGATGCCTCGAGCACAGGGTGGTGAGGAAGGGTGAGCGACATCATGGAAATGGTGCTTTGTAGATGTAAAATGTTGTGCAAAATATTATTAGCAAAGGGAGTTGTGACATAGTTGGAAAACGACTGGGGGAGGGACGAGACATGGAATACTCCACATTCAGCAACAAACTCCTCAGGGCTCTTAGCTGTTATCAAACTGCATCCTATTGCTCCCTCCTCAGAACCACACACATGAACGTGGGCTCCCTTTGGCCATCTGGTCCTTGGTGTCAGTTTCATTTAAGGAATGAGTGCATTAAATCGATGGAACTTTAGTAAAACCTAATTAACATCCATATTGAGTTTTTCCAAGGGAAGGGAGATCTGCAGAAAATAAAATACCCTAGAAATTTAAATTCCACGATAGTGAAATAAATACTGTATGACAGAGTGTTACAAGTTGAATGATTTTACTCCAGGAGACGAAAATGAGTAAGAGTCAATCTATTCTTACAGACACATATTGCTTTCTAATCATCCATCCATCCATCCATCCATCCATCCATCCATCCATCCATCATCCATCATCCATCCATCCTTCCCTCTAGGTTAATCCTCCATCCATCCATCCATCACTCCCTCACTCCCTCCCTCCTCCCTCCCTCCCTCCCTCCCTCCAGGCTAATCATCTATCCCTCCCTCACTCCTTCCCTCCCTCCATCTCTCCCTTCATCCATCCATAGCTATCCTATCATCCATCCATCTATCCCTTTATCCAACCATCCAGCCATCCGCCCCTCTATCCAATCATTTATCTGTCCATCCTTCTATCCAATCACCCATCCATCTATCCCCTATTCACCCATCCCTCCATGCAATCACCCATCCCTCCATGCAATCAAGCATCTATCCATTCCCATTTATCTATCAAAGCATCCATCCACCCACCCAGCCACCATCCACCAATCCATCCACCCATCCACCGTCACTTAACAGAGCACCAAACACTGTGCCACATGGGCATACAGATCTTGCTAAACTGTTAAGCTTCATGAAAGCAACGGCTGCACTCATTCACCTACCACCAACTAGGGTCTAACTCTGGTCTAGCCTGGCACACATGCTCAGCAAATATTTAATGAATCAATGAATGAACAGACCTTCCCTGAGAAGCTCTTGGTCTGGAAAGGAGCAGGGTTACAGCCCCGTCATGAGCAAGGTAGGGGAGCATCCCGGAGGTGGGAACAGTAGAGGGGCAACAAGATCGCTTTGGTGACTCTCCCAGTGTGGCTTCCCTGACAAAAAATGCACTTGGCAAGCTGTCAAGAACAGAAGTGAGGCGGGCGTGGTGGCTCATGCCTGTAATCCTAATACTTTGGGAGGCCTTTGTGGGAGGATTGCTTGAAGCCAGAATTCAAGACCATCTTGGGCAACAGAGCAAGCCCTCATCTCTTCAGAAAAATGCAAAAATTAGTTGGGTGTAGTGGTGTGTAGCTGTAGTCCCAGCCTCTCAGGAGGCTGAGGCTGGAGGGCCGCTTGAGCCCAGGAGGTCCAGGCTGCAGTGAGCTATGATCACACAACTGCACTCCAGCCTGGCCACAGAGTGAGACTGTCTCATTAAAAAAAAAAAAAAAAAAAAAAAATCAAAACCAAAACAGAACAGGAGTGAAATGGGGGCTGGGCACAGTGGCTCATGCCTGTAATCCTAGCACTTTGGGAGACTGAGGCAGGTGGATCACTTGAGGTGAGGAGTTCGAGACCAGCCTGGCCAACATGGCGAAACCCTGTCTCTACTAAACATACAAAAATAAGCCAGGCGTGGTGGCGTGTGCCTGTAATCCCAGCTACTCCAGAGGCTGAGGCAGGAGAATAACTTGAACCCGGGAGGTGGAGGTGGAAATGAGCTGAAATGGCACCCCTGCACTCCAGCCTGTGCGACAGAGCAAGACTTCATCTCCAAAAAAGGGAAGTGAAATGGGTAAGTGCTTGGGCTTCCTGGGGTGCCAGCTCTGTCCCGACTCTCATAGAGGCTGACATTCCTCTATCACAAGGGACCTCAGTTTCCTTACCTGCAACCTACTGGTTTCTTCAGCCTCAGATTCTGAGTCAACTTTGCCACAATATCATTTTCTTAAGTTTTTCCGGGGTTCTTAGAGCTTCCTCTTGTGCATTTCAACTCAGTTCAGCTCAATCCAACAAGCATTTCCCAGGGACCTACTATGTCCCAGGCACTGGGAGATTTCAGAAATATGCACCCTTCCTTGGCAGCCTGAACCCCAGGCCCAGAGCCCCATGTTCAGGAGCCGTGTAGGCAGCTGGGTCCCTGGAGCGGGTCCCCCTGCAGAGATGCCAAATGACAGTTGGGAAGGCCCACTCTGGCCGAGTTCGAGCTGTAAACGTCCAAGAAATCTACCAGCAGTTACCGAGAGGATGTTAAAAATAATTATCCACTGAAAATATTAGATTTGCTCTGGATTGTTCATTACATACAATGGTTTAATAGGACTTTTATTGAATAGCTGCAGAGCTCTGGGCCGAAATCAATTTGCCCTCCACGTGGAATTTTGATGTCTGCTGTTGACTTCTACAACATGGAGCAATTTGTAATCGCTCCTGCTTGCCGTTGTTTTCAAAGCTCCTGCTATATCACAAGCATTTATTTCTGACCACAAAATTACATTTATTCAACAGAAAGGAGCTCCGGGTCTTTAAGAGGTTAACTTCTGGAGTGCTTGGCTGCGCTCCAGGCCGCATCGGAGGGGGCACGCGGGCGCGGTGGCACCCGGCAGTGGCGGCAGCGCCGGGCGGGCGGCCGTGATTAATAGACTGCTGAGAGCGCCCCTTTCCACAGGCGCACGGCTCCTGCCCCTGCTTCCATAGATCATGGACTTAGCCTCAACATATCTGACTGAAATTGAATTTGGCTTCTCTCTCAACTGTTCATTTCCTATGTTATGCAAGGTTAGATCCCTTTCTGCATGAGCAGAACCAAACCAGCTGCAGCTTTGGAGGAGAAAATGTGCTTTCAATTATGCAGCTGGCCTGGATGTTGAGCCCAGTCCGACGGGTCCCTAATTGAGCCATCATGGCGCGAACTTACAGGGAGACACTGTGTGTGTTACGCCTGCGGGTTTTGCCGTAAGATAATGACAGTATAGCAGTCACATCACCACGGTGACCGCCACAGCTGCCACCACTGTCACCTCCACCACTGCAGAAGGCCTAAGAGCCTGCGGACAGACATAGTGGGTGAGAAGGAAGTTCCCCAGCAAGGGTCCAGGGCAGCAGGCTGTGTTAGGGTCCCTGGGAAGCCTCCCTGTATCCTCCAGCCAGAACGCATCATCCTGTCCCCAGAGTGCCTGGCCTGCTCCACAGTCGCCTGTCTGGCCACAAATCCAAAGAAGACCCTGATAACCTCTCCCTACTCCCAGCAGGGCACTGACCTATTTTGCTTGTGGGCGTCTAAGAACTGAACTAGATGCTCACACGCAGCACTCAATATTCATTAACAAGCAGAAGGCGAGAGGCAGGGGGAAATTCAGCTAAGAATGTTTTACGTAACCAGTTCCATAAGGCAAAGAACGGATAAAGCATCTAAGACAAGATACAGGCCCTCAAAGTGTGTACAATCTCACAGAAGAGTGGGCTGGAAACAGGGGAAAAGTTAACAATGCAATAACAAGAAAACAAGCACCCTGTTTAGAAAATGGGCTAAGGCAGCCGGGCACGGTGGCTAACACCTGCAATCCCGGCACTTTGGGAGGCCAAGGCAGGTAGATCACTTGAGGTCAGGAGCTCGAGACCAGCCTGGCCAACATGGTGAAACCCCGTCTCTATTAAAAATACAAAAATTAGCTGGGTGTGGTGGTGGGCACCTGTAACCCCAGCTACTTGGGAGGCTGAGGCAGGAGAATTGCTAGAACCTAGGAGGCGGAGGTTGCAGTGAGCCAAGATCACGCCACTGCACTCCAGACTCTCTAGCCTGGGTGATAGAGCAAGACTCCATCTCAAAAAGAAAAAGAAAAATGGGCTAAGGATCTCAGAAGAAGACACATAAGGCCTGGCACAGTGGCTCACGTAATCTCAAAAACTTTGGGAGGCCAAGACAGGAGGATCACTTGAGGCCAGGAGTTCAAGGCTACAGTGAGCCATGATCGCACCACTGCACTCCAGCCTGCATGACAGAGCTAGACCCTGTCTCTCTCTAAAAAAAGATGTGCAAATGGCCGACGGGTATATGAAAAGCTGTTCAACATCATTAATCATCTGGAAAATTTGACTCAAAACCACGATGAGGTATCACCTGATACCTGTTGGAAGGGATATTAGCAAAAAGACACATGAGTGCTAGTGAGTCGTGGAGAAGAGGGCAGCCTTGTACACCGTTGGTGGGAATACAAATTGGTACAGCCATCATAGGAAACAGTACAGAGGGTCCCCCCAACACTAATACGATCCAGCAACACCACAAAGGGATTGAAATCAGTATTGTTAAAAGTTATCTGCACACCCATGTACACTGCGGCACTATTTACAATAGCCAGATATGCAAACAGCCTAAACATCCACTAACAAATAAATGGGTAATAAAGATGTGATTTTATATACACACAGCTCCCTTGGTACACTCGGGAGATCGGTGCTAGGACCCCCTGCGTGTACCAAAATCTGCACATACTCAAGATCCCCCAGTCAAAGGATAAGTTTCACTTATGCAAGAAAAGTAGGTTTTGGGGACCTCAGGTACAGCATGGTGACTATAGTTAATAATCTTGTAATCATACATACGACATTTGCTAAGGCAGTAGATCCCAAGTGTTCTCAACACACACACACACACACACACACACACACACACACACACACACGGACCATGAGCTAATGGGTATACAGTCAGGTTGTGGAAAACACTTCGTAATGTATGCATGTATCAAAACATCACATTGGGCTGGGTGTGGTGGCTCACGCCTGTAATCCCAGCACTTCGGGAGGACGAGGTGGGGGGATCACTTGAGGTCAGGAGTTTGAGACCAGCCTAGCCAACATGGCAAAACTTTGTCTCTACTAAAAATACAAAAATTAGCCAAGCGTGGTGGCACACATCCATAGTCCCTGCTAATCAGGAGGCTGAGGCTTGAACCTGGGAGGTGGAGGTTGCAGTGAGCTGAGATTGTGCTGCTGGAGTTCAAGACCAACCTGGGCAACGCAGCCAGACTTTGGCTTTACTAAAATAGAAAAAAATATAAAATTAGCCGGGCCAGGTGCCTATAGTCCCAACTACGTGGGAGGCTGAAGCAGGAAGATCGCTTGAGCCCAGGAGGTGGAGGCTGCAGTGAGTCCTGATTATGCCACTGCACTCCAGCCTGGGTGACAGAGGGAGAAAATAAAAACCCCAAACCATTACATTATACACCATAAATATGTACAACTTTTCTTTGTTAATGATACTTTAATAGAGCCGAGGATAAAAAAGAGGGGAAAGGTTAGAAATAGGTTGAGATGGTCAGGAAAATGATCAAAGGAGATAGACTTTTTGGCTCGGCTCTAAAGGATGGGAATGAGTTTTATAGGTAGGGACCAGCAAAAGGCTCTTAACAATAACAGAGGCTTCAGGAAATCAAAAAGTATGTTCAGGTGACTCATAATACACAGGCTAGTTCAGCTGGAGTAGAAGTCTAGGACTTTGAAGCTGGAAAAATATTTCAAAGGCAAGTCATACAGCTCCTAACACACCAATCTAAGGAGTCTGAGTGGGCAGAGAGAGTCACAGAACTTGTTACCAGGAGAAAGAGCTCTTTCAGGGAACCAAGCCCAGTGGTTCTTACGACTAGCAGTGCATGGGAATCAGAGATGGGTTTCGAAATATTACAGATTCTAAGGTTCCACCCCAGGCCTTCTACACCAGAATGTCAGGGTAGGAGCCTGGGGAGCTATATTCCTGGAAACACGTGAGCAGTTCAGTTCTCAGGCCAGTGCAGCACTGGTCCAACCCAGCAGGAGCTTTGGAAGCCACTGATCTGGTCTGACTTTCTCCAATCCTATTTCACCCATGATGCTTAGTGCAGTACTTAGCCAAGTGCTGGCAAGATGGGGACAGACATAGGTACAAAGCCACAGACACACATGCACACTCACACTCACACACACATCCCCTCCCTTCTACATTTTACAAGCATAAGGCCTTGGTAAGTGAACTATAAGGGCAGAATGTCTTTAGGCTCAAAACCAAAAGGGAGAGAGCGTGCCAAATCCTAACCACTACACGGATCACTTGAGCTCAGGAGTTTGAGACCAGTCTGGCCAACATGGCGAAACCCTATCTCTACCAAAAATGCAAAAAAATTAGCCAGGCATGGTGTGTGCACCTGTAGTCCCAGCTATTTGGGAGGCTGAGGCAGGAGAATTGCTTGAACCCAGGAGGTGGAGGTTGCAGTGAGCTGAGATCACACCACTGCACTCCAGCCTGGGTGACAGAACGAGACTCCGTCTCAAAAAAAAAAAAAGACAAATCAAAAGGGAGACATAAATGAAGCCCTATCAGAGACCAGAAGAAGAAGAATCCGTTTCTGGCTGAGTATTTTGGGAAGACTTGGAGGATCTGGCATTTAGAAGGATTGATAAGGCAAGAGCATGGTGGCTCAAGCTTGGAATTCCAGCACTTCGGGAGGCTGAGGCGGGTGGAACACTTGAGGCCAAGAGTTCGAGACCAGCCTGAACAACATGGTGAAACCCCATCTCTATAAAATTACAAAATTAGCAGGACATGGTGGCGCACACCTGAAATCCCAGCTACTTGGGAGACTAAGGCAGGAGAATCACTTGAATCCAGGAAGCAGAGGTAGCAGTGAGCCGAGATTGTGCCACTACACTCCAGCCTGGGTGACAGAGAGAGATTCCATCTCAAAAAAAAAAAGGATAAGAGGTGACAATCTCCCTGGCAGGTGGTCGTCCAAGTGATTCTCCTGTTTCAGCCTCCCAAGTAGCTAGGACTACAGGCACCCACCACCACGCCTGGCTACCTTTTTTTTTTGTATTTTTAGTAGGGACGGGGTTTCACTGTGTTGGCCAGGCTGGTCTTGAACTCCTGACCTCATAATCCACCTGCCTCAGCCTCCCGGAGTGCTGGGATTACAGGCACGAGCCACCGTGCCTGGCCAGCTCATCTATTTTTGAACAGATCTACATTGCTGGAAAACGTCCTTTTTGGTTCTGCTGGCGATAGTCAACCAAATAACTGCTCCAGTGAGTCTCATGAGGTTTTACAGCTACGGAGCTCCTTGGGGGAGGATCTGGGTAACCCACTCGTTTCACAGATGAGCAAAGTTGGGCAGAAAGAGGCTGTGAGACTCACACAAGGTCAGAGAGGTGGTGGGTAGCAGCGCCTGGACCGGCTCCCTGTGAAATGCTCTTTGGAGCAAACCACATGGACGCCCTGGCTTTATTTAGCAACGGCCTTTAGATCTGAATGCTTAAATATGTTACAGCTCAACAGATATGGGCTGCAAGATGGGCAGCAGACTCGTTGTCACTTTTAACTCATTCATAGACTGTTGTAGTTCACCCAACTTTCTCTATTTCCCATTATTTGATTAGAATCTGTCAAATCATCCTGCCGGTGCCCATAGGGAATTTGCTTTCTACTGTACCTCTTTGAAAGGGTCTAGTTCAAAGGGGAGACCAAAGGGTCTCTTACAAAGAGACCTAAGGGTTCTGCCTACAAGGCTCTGGCATGACCCAGGACCTATTAACTTCCTTGGTATTGCTCCCTGCCAGGCAAGCTCATCCCTGCAGAGCCCTGGCACTCGCTGCCCCTATCTTCCTGACGCTCTTTCTCAGCTCTGAGTGTGGCTGGTTCTCCTTGCTTCTTCCCTCTGATGTTCCGTCATCCTCCCTGGAGAGGCCTCCCTGGATGACTGAAGAAGCTGCTACCACCTCTTCCCGCTCTACCCTGAGACCTAGCGCGTCTCCCTCACAGCACCTGGCGCCATCTAACATTGCCTTTTGGTTTATCATCCGTTTCCCTTCATTAGAATAGCAGGGTCCTAGTTGATTGTATTCAATGCGACATCTTTAGCTACCATTTGGCCCATAGCTTGAAGCAGGAGGCTCCCGAAAAGGTTGCGTTGAATGAAGACCGGAGAGTAAAACCCCGCCTCCAAGAGCACGTCCTGCATGCAGCTCTGAATGCGGCCAGGGCACTGCAAGTAAGGGAGACATTCAGCACAAAGGGAAGTTTCAGATCATTCCTTGGTCCCTTCCTCAGGCCATGTCAGCAGGTGATACTGTGATGAAAGTCACAGTCAACGTGGGCCCCACTCCTTCCAATGATGCAGATAGTGGTTGTAGCAAAGCGCATGGACACAGTAATGGATGTACACATGAGAATGCACCAAGCTCCAGAATTTACCTAGGAGGGGCTGGTTAGAAGGGAAGGGGCGGGGGGGCTTCAGGCAGGGTTTGCAGAGCACTGTATACAAGATGAACATCAATGTTTTTCTTTTTTTAAATAGAGACAGGGTCTCGCTGTGTTGCCCACACTGGAGTGCAATTGTGCCATCATAGGTCACTGCAGCCTCAACCTCCTGGGCTCAAAAAAAAACCTGGGCTCAAAAACAAGTGGCTCAAGCGCCACTCCCACCTCAGCCTCTCAAGTAGTGGGGACTACAGGTGTGTGATATCATGCTTGGCTAATTTTTGCATTTTTTTGTAGAGAGGGGGTTTCACTATGCTGCCCAGGCTGGTCTGGAGCTCCTAGGCTCAAGTGATCCGCCTGCCTTGGCCTCTCAAAGTGTCAATCAAAGACTGGAGAGGCTGGCTGAGATCAGGGAGGGGCTGAAGGCATTGCTTCCTCTCTGCTCAAGCACTATCAGAGCACACCAACGTCAGCACTTCTGGGATGTCAGACAGCCCCAGGATCGAGGCCAGTCCTGCCATTATGCCCTGTGTGACTTGGAGTCCTCTCTCGGGCTTAGTCCTTTTATCTGTAAGATGAGGACGATGCTTCCATCCACCCATCTAATAAACACTTAGTGCTCATGAAGGAAAGGCCCTGGGTATACAGAGTTCATAACTTTCGGTAAATAAATCCATATGCTTTTCTATCATTAAACTCTTGTTACAACAAAGTTTTATCATATTCTTTCTCCTGTTGATGGCTGGCTGGGTTGTTTTCATATGTTAACGATTTTCAAAATTTCTGAACTGGTTTTCCAGGGCAAACAAGTTTATTTAGCTATTTAATTTTCTTTTGAAATAGGGTCTGGCTCTGTCCCCCAGGCTGGGGTACAATGTTGTTATCAAAGGTCACTGCAGCAGCCTCCAACTCCCAGGCTCAAATGATCCTCCTGCCTCAGTCTCCTGAGTAGCTGGGACCACAGGCATGTGCCACCATGCTTGGGTAATTTTTAAATTTTTTTGTACAGATGGTGGTCTCACTATGTTGTCCAGCTGGTCTCGAACTTCTGGGCTCAAGCGCCACTCCCACCTCTGCCTCCCAAAGTACTAGGATTACAGGCATGAGCCACTGTGCCCGGCATGCTTAAGTTTCTTCAGTGTATATATTTAGGAGTGAAATTGCCGCATCACGGTACAGGTGACTCTTTAACCGTATTACCAGATGCCAAATTGGCTTTCAAAAAGGTTAATTCAACTTATGCTTCTATCTTGACTTTTTAATTTTAGCCAACTTGGCTGGGAGGAATAACTTGCAGATGAGTTATTTTAATCTGTATATCCCTGGCTATAATGCAGCCTAAACATCTTTTCATATAGCTACTGACAAATTCCGATGTTCTCTTCTAATAATTATGCTCATAACTTGTACTCATTTTCTTATTGGGGTTTTCCCCCCACTGACATGCGAGCATTTTGAATATCTTGTGAACGTTAATTGTTAATTACACGTGTGACAACTACCTCCTCCAGA
This sequence comes from Piliocolobus tephrosceles, assembly GCF_002776525.5. Lineage (NCBI taxonomy): Eukaryota > Metazoa > Chordata > Mammalia > Primates > Cercopithecidae > Piliocolobus > Piliocolobus tephrosceles. Next base: position 10,932,050 of record NC_045441.1, on the reverse strand, counting down.
TTTGTAAATCACGGCCAAGGTCATCCCACACACAATGGTCACATTCTGGACGTCTGAATCTATCACGGTAAACATTGAGGTAAGCATGAATCTTTATTACTGCAAGTTTCCAACAGTTGATGTGAAAAGTCTTGAGAACAGCAGACCTTTTTTCTAGCTCACATGAACATACCATGGAGCTAGCAGTGCACTGGCCTTCTCTTTCCACTTTTTTTTTTTTTTTTTTGAGACAGAGTCTCACTTTGTCACCCAGGCTGGAGTGCAGTGCTTTTGGCTTACTGCAGCCTACACCTCCCAGGTTCAAGCGACTTTCATGCCTCAGCCTCCCGAGTAGCTGAAACTACAGGCATGTGCCACCACGCCCAGCTAAGTTTTGTATTTTCAGTAGAGACAGGGTTTCACCATGTTGACCAGGCTGGTCTCAAACTCCTGACATCAAGTGATCCACCTGCCTCAGCCTCCCAAAGTGCTGAGATTACAGGTGTGAGCCACCACACCCAGCCATCTTTCTACTTTCTTTAGGGTATCTTTCCATGAAAAAAAAAAAACAAAACTCCTACTTAAAAATTTTAATGTAGTTCACTGCAACAATCTCTTCTTTTATGGTTTTCTGTTTAAAAAATTCTACCCAGCCCAGGGCTGGGCGTGGTAGCTCATGCCTGTAATCCCAGCACTTTGGGAGGCCGAGGTGGGTGGATCACCTGAGGTCGGGAGTTCGAGACCACCCTGACCAACATGGAGAAACCCTGTCTCTACAAAAATACAAAATTAGCCGGGTGTGGTGGTGCATGCCTGTAATCCCAGCTACTCCGGAGGATTGCTTGAACCTGGGAGGTGGAGGTTGCGGTGAGCCAAGATCACACCATGGCATTCCAGCCTGGGCAACAAGAGCAAAACTCTGACTCAAAAAAAAAAAAAAAGAGAGAGAGAGAGAGAGAGAGAGAGAGAAAGAAATTCTACCCATCCCAAAGTCAAAGTCATCATCTTTTATATCTTCTTCTATAAAGTTTAAAGCTTTCCCTAAGACTCTCCTTGTAGGAATTTGTGTTTCCACAAGGTGTAAGGTAGGGCTCCAACTCTAGTTAATTGTTTGTCTGTTTGTTTGAGACAGGATCTTGCTCTGTCAGCCAGGCTGCTGTGCAGTGGCACGCAATCACAGCTCACTGCAGCCTCCAACTCTTGGGCTCAAGCAATCAACCCACCTCGGCCTTTCAAGTGGCTGAGACTCTAGGCGTGTGCCATCACACCCAGCTAATTTTTGTAAGTTTTTGCACAGACAGGGTTTCGCCATGTTGCCCAGGTTAGTCTCTAACACACGGGCTCAAGGGAACTGCCTGCTTCAGCCTCCCAAAGTGCTGGGATTACAGATAGGAGCCAGTGCAGCCGGCCTCAACTTTATTTAATTAAAGGACTTGCCAAGTGTCAGGGAACCATGAAAAGTCCCCTCTTTCCTCACTGATCCACACCATCTTTGCAATATATTTGGCTTCTATATATATGCATAGGTTAGATTTCGGTTTCTTTTTTTTTTTTGCGGGGGGGACGGAGTCTCACTCTATGGCCCAGACTGGACTACAGTGGCGTGATCTCGGCTCACTGCAATCTCCATTTCCCAGCTTCACGCAATTCTCCTGCCTCAGCCTTTCAAGTAGCTGGGACTACAGGAGCATGTGACCACACCAGGCTAATTTTTATATTTTTAGTAGAGAGGAAGTTTCACCATATTGGTCAGTCTGGTATGGAACTCCTGACATCAAGTGATCCTCCTGCCTTGGCCTCCCAAGGTGCTGGGATTACAGGTATGAGCCGTCGTGCCGGGCCAGATTCCGAATTCTTTATTGTGTTCCTTTGGTGTATGTATCTCACTCTGTGCCAACTACTGCAGCTTTAAAAATCCGGCAGGGCAATTCCTCCAACTTGGACTGACTGAATATTATCTTCACTATTACTGACCATTTGTTCTTGCATACATATAAAAATTCTGGAATCAGCTTTTGAAAAGTTTCATTAAAATTCTTGTTGGGGACAGGTGCGGTGGCTCACGACTGTAATCGCAGCGCTTTGGGAGGCTGAGGCAGTCTGATCGCCTGAGCTCAGGAGTTCAAGATCAGCCTGGCCAACATGATGAAACCCTGTCTCTACTAAACATACAAAAATTAGCTGGGTGTGGTGGCGCACACCTGTAATCCCAGCTTCTCAGGAGGCTGAGGCAGGAGAATCACTTGAACCCGAAAGGCGGAGGTTGCAGTGAGCAGAGATGGTGCCACTGCACTCCAGCCTGGGTGACAGAGCAAGACACTGTATCAAAAAACCAAAAAAAAAAAAAAAAAAAAAAAAAAAATCATGTTGGGATTTTTACTGGAACTACAATGACTGATTTTGTGATCAATTTAGAGAAAAGTGACCGCTTCAATAGCAGTGGAAATTTCTCTCCTTATATACTTTCCCTCTCTCCATTTAAATCTCCTTTAATATCCTTCAATACAAATGTCACAGCTTTCCCCAGAAAGATTTCCCTTGTATTGTTACATTTATTTCTAGTTACTTTTTTTTTTGGCTGGCTGTCTCCAGCAGTATCCTTTATAAAAATTACATTTTAAGTTTGCTGCTGATACAGGGGTATATAATTACTTTTGTATATTGATTTTGTATCTAGTAACCTGGTTAAATAATTGAGGCTCACTTGGAAAATGACAGTTTGATTTCTTCTGTTGCAGTACTTATACCGGATCTACAACAGGGTTACATCCCAACAATCTAATTGTAGGTTGAAAATATTATAGTCAAAAATGCGCTTAATAAACTAACCTAGCAAACATCGTAGCTTAGTGTAGCCTACTTGAAATATATTCAGAAGACTTACATTAGCCTATGGTTGGCAAAATTATTCAACACAAAGCCTATTTTATAACAAAGCATTCGGCCGGGCGCGGTGGCTCAAGCCTGTAATCCCAGCACTTTGGGAGGCCGAGACGAGCGGATCATGAGGTCAGGAGATCGAGACCATCCTGGCCAACACGGTGAAACCCCGTCTCTACTAAAAAATACAAAAAACTAGCCGGGCGAGGTGGCGGGCGCCTGTAGTCCCAGCTACTCGGGAGGCTGAGGCAGGAGAATGGCGTAAACCCGGGAGGCGGAGCTTGCAGTGAGCTGAGATCCGGCCACTGCACTCCAGCCCGGGCAACAGAGCAGGACTCCGTCTCAAAAAAAAAACAAAAACAAAAACAAACAAACAAACAAAAACAACAAAGCATTCAACAGCTCATGTAATTTATTGAATACTGTACTGAAACTGACAAACAGCATGGTTGTATGGGTACTCAAAGTACAGTTTTTTTGCATCATCCTAAAGCTGAACCATCATTAAGTCAAGAGCTATCTGGCCAGGCGTGGTGGCTCACACCTGTGATCTCAGCACTTTGGGAGGCAGAGGTGGGCGGATCACGAGGTCAGGAGATGGAGACCATCCTGGCTAACATGGTGAAACCTTGTCTCTCCTAAAAATACAAAAAATTAGCCAGGCGTGGTGGCGGGCACCTGTAGTCCCAGCTACTGGGGAGGCTGAGGCAGAAGAATGGCGTGAACTCGGGAGGCGGAGCTTGCAGTGAGCCGAGATCGGCCACTGCACTCCAGCCTGGGCGACAGAGTGAGACTCCGTCTCAAAAAAAAAAAAAAGAAAAAAGAAAAAAAAAGCTATCTGTACTTTATTTCTTTTTTTTGTTTGTTTTCTCTGCTAGCTAAGACTTCCAGTACAATGTTAATTAAAGTAGCAATAGTAGGTATTCTTGTCTTGTACCTGGTTTTCTGTGAAACTATTTTTTACCACCACTGGGTCTGATGATTGACGTATGTTTCTGATAAATACCTTTTACCACATTAAAGAAGCTTCCCTCTATTCCTAGTTTGTTGACAGGGTTTTGTTTTTTGTTTTTGTTTTTTTCTGGAGATGGAGTCTCGATCTGTTGACCAGGCTACAGTGAGGTGGTGCGATCTTGGCTCACTGTAACCTCTGCCTCCTGGGTTCAAGTGATTCTCCTGCTTTAGCCTCTTGTGTAGCTAGGTTTACAGGCCCTCACCCACCTTACCCAGCTAATTTTTTGTTTTTGAATTTTTAGTAGAGACGGGGTTCCACCACATTGCCCAGGCTGGTCTCAAACTTCTGACCACCATACCCGGCCTACTGGTAGTTTTTTAATCATGAATGGATTTGAATTTTATCAGAATCTTTTCGTATAACTATTGAAATTGTTTCCTCCTTTAATCTACTAATGATATGGATTTAAATTAATAAATTTTGAAAACTTTAAACAAAACAGTATTATTGGGATATACCAAGCTTGATGGATTTAATTTACTAATACCTTTGAAAAGACTTCTGCATATTTATTCAATAATAAGACTGACTTTTTTAAAAATTTGAGATGGAGTTCGTTCTGTTGCCAGGGCTGCAGTGCAGTGGCATGATCCCAGCTCACTGTAACCTCTGCCTCCTGGGTTTAAGCCATTCTCCTGCCTCAGCCTCCCAAGTAGCTGGGATTACAGGCGCCCGCCACCACGCCAGGCTAATTTTTATATTTTTAGTAGAGATGGGGTAGGTTTCACCATGTTGGCCAGGCTGGTCTCAAACTCCTAACCTCAAGTGAGCTGCCTGCCTCAGCCTCCCAAAGTGCTGAGATTAGAGATGTGAGCCACCATGCCTGGCCCATAAGACTGACTTTTAATTTTCCTTTCTTGTACTGTTCTTGTCTCGTTTTGGTATCAAGGTTATATTAGCCTCATAAAAGGAGTTAAGAAGTGCTCCCTCTTTTTCTGTTTTCTGAAGGAGTCTGCTAAGTATGAGAACTCTCTATTTCGTGAATGATTGATAAAACTCTCTCGGAAAACTGTCTAGACCTTATGGAAATATTTCAGTAATAGTTACAAAGCTATTCAAGTTTTCTATTTCTTCTTTAATCAGTTTTGGTAGTTACAAAATTCTAGAACTTTTTCCACTTCAGAATTTATTGGCATAAAGTTGCTTATAACATTCCCTTTATCTTTTTAATCTCTGCAGCAGCTGCAATATCATCCCCAATTTTATTCCTAACAATTTTGTCTTGATTAGTGCAGTGGTTTGTCAATTGAAGTGGTATTTTCAAATGAACGACTTTCAGGATGTTTCTCTCCTGGCTCTTTGTTTTCTTTTTCATTCATTTCTGTTCTTATATTTATTATTATAATTATATTTGTCATTTCTTTTATTTGATTTGAACTTACTCTGTTGTACATTTATTTGTTTATTTATTTAATAGAGATGGAGTCTTGCTATGTTAGGCTAGGCTGGTCTCAAACTCCTGGCCTCAGATGATCCTCCTGGCTTGGCCTCCCAAAGTGCTGGGACTACAGGCGTGAGCCACCACACCGGCCTATTGTAATTTTATAAAGCTGATGCTTAGAGTTCATAGATTGTTAGCCTTTCATTTCTTCTCTAATATGAGCACTCAAGTTATTTCTTAAGAGGCTTTTCCTGCCTGAGGACAGTTGCTCCCCTACTACCAAAAGGTTCTCTGAGCCAGCCCCTCATCCCCTCAACCTTCCACACCATGCTCCTTCTCAGGGAGAGAAGCGAGGATTGGCCAGAAAAGGTAGGAAGACAGCACTTTCCTAGAGGGTGTGCGCAATACTTTACTGAAGGGATTGTCCAAACTATTGTTGAAATAGAATAAGCTTCAAATTGGACTGAATATTAAGGGCACACCTCCCTCACAGCACCCATCAATTTGTTGGGCTTGTGAAACACTCAAAATTAGGTATCACAACCAATCAATCAATAATAAATAGCTCTAATTTCACTGTGAGTTACATTTTATGATTTTGTTATAATTATAACTAATCATTTCATAATATCGCAAACATTTATTTATTTATTTAGATGGAGTCTTGCTCTTGTCACCCAGGCTACAGTGCAGTGGCACGATCTTGGCTCACTGCAACCACTGCCTCCCGAGTTCAAGTGATTCTCATGCCTCAGCTTCCCAGGTAGCTAGGATTACAGGCTTACGCCACCATGTCAGGCTAATGTTTGTATGTTTAGTAGAGATGGGGTTTCACCATGTTGGCCAGGCTGGTCTCAAACTCTTTACCTCAGGTGATCCACCTGCCTCAGCCTCCCAAAGTGCTGGGATTACAGGCATAAGCCTGAGACAGGGTCTCACTATTTTGACCAGGCTGGTCTCAATCTCCTGGGCTCAAGTGATCCTCCTGCCTTGTCCTCCCAAAGTGTTGGGATTACAGGCATGATCACCTTTTTAATAGGAACACATCATAATGAAAGGATGGAAGTAAAATATTTTAAAAACCACTTCCAGGCCATGCATGGTGGCCCAAGCCTGTAATCCTAGCCCTTTGGGAGGTTGAGGCATGTGGATCACTGGAGCTCAGTAGTTCGAGACCAGCCTGGCCAACAGGGTGAAACTCCTGCCTCTACCAAAAAATACAAAAATTTAGGCAGGCATGGTGGCATGTGCCTGTAGTCCTAGCTACTTGGGAGGCTGAGGTGGGCAAATCGCTTGAGCCCGGGAGGCAGAGGTTGCAGTGAGCCGAGATCATGCCACCCTGCTCTCTACCCTGGGTGAAAAAGCCAGATCCTATCTCAAAAAAAAAAAAAAAAAAAAAAAATGTATATATATATATATATATATGTATACACACACACACACACACATATATATATACACACATATATATATATCAGTACAAATTATTTAATATAAACGTAGCATTTTGGGGCTGGGTGCGGTGGCTCACGCCTGTAATCCCAGCATTTTGGGAGGCCGAGGCGGGTGGATCACGAGGTCAGGAGATCAAGACCATCCTGGCTAACATGGTGAAACCTCGTCTCTACTAAAAATACAAAAAATTAGCCAGGCGTGGTGGCAGGCACCTGTAGTCCCAGTTACTTGGGAGGCTGAGGCAGGAGAATGGCCTGAACTTGGGAGGTGGAGCTTGTAGTGAGCCTAGATCATGCCACTGCACTCCAGCCTGGGCCACAGAGCGAGACTCCATCTCAAAAAAAAACAATGTAGCATTTTGGGAAGGATGACGCTGGGAGTGTCTAGAGATTTAATGTGCAATGAGAACTGTAGTAAATATAATTACAATATGAGGGATTTCTGCTAAATGAGATCTTAGCTGCTCCTGCCACACACAGGAAAAAGAGTAACTATGGGAGACGATGCATATGTTATTTGCTTCCCTGTATAACCATTTTACTGTCTGTGTGTATCCCATAGCATCATGTTGTATACCTTAAGTATACATAATAAAATTTATTTATAAATTAGCAGAGGCTTGATAAATATTAATTAATGGTGCTAAACAATTACCTTTCTTTTGTGTTTTCAAAATCCATGTTAATTTTATTTATTTATTTATGATTAGCTTTCATATGGCCTTTAAAAAAAAAAATAGGCAACTGAAAGCTTTGCCTAGATGTTTGTTGGGTATTTCAAATTTAAGATATCAGGAATCAAATCCATTATCCTACTGAGAATGTGGGCTAATCTATAAGATAATTTGCTAAGACTCTTCAAAAAAACAAACAAAACAAAAAATCAGGCCAGGCGCGGTGGCTCATGCCTGTAATCCCAGCACTCACTCTGGGAGGCTGAGGCAGGCAGATCACTTGAGGTCAGGAGTTTGAGACCAGCCTGACCAACATGGCAGAACCTCATCTCTACTAAACATACCAAAATTAGCTGGGCATGGTGGCACGTGCCTGTAATCCCAGCTACTCGGGAAGCTGAGGCAGAAGAATTGCTTGAACCCAGAAGGTGGAGGTTGTGGTGAGCTGAGATTGTACCACTTCACTCCAGCCTGGGGTACAGAGTGAGACCCTGTCTAAAAAAAAAAAAAAAAAATAAAGGTGATGGAGATGGAGAGGATGTCCTACATTAAAAGAGATAATGGAGGGGCTGTGTACAGTCGCTCATGTCTGTGATCAAGGCACTCTGGGAGGCCAAGGTGGGAGGATGGCTTGAGCCCAGGATGTCGAGACAAGCCTGGGCAACATATTGAAACCTCGTCTCTACTAAAAATAAAAATAAATTAGCCAGATGTGGTGGTGCACATGTATAGTCCCAGCTATCTGCAGAGGAGGGGCTGGGGAGTGCTAAGGCAAGAAGATTGCTGAGCCCAGGAGGTGGAGGCTGCAGTGAGCCAAGATGGCACCATTACACTGCAGCCTGGGTAATGGAGTGAGACCCTGTCTCAAAAAAACAAAAAACTTTTTAAAATAGAAAATTATAAAACAGATGATGAATTGATAGACAGATCTATAGACAGACAGATTTCCAAATGTAATGTGTGAACCTGAACCTGATTGGACCTCAGTCGTAGGGAAGGCCATTATAAAAGACATCTTAGGGATAATTGGAAAAATTTGATTTTAGATCAAATAGGAGATGAACTGAAATTCCTGTGAATTTTCCCAGGTGTGATATTTGTGGTTACTGCAGTAATGTGGGAAAATGCTAATGGTTCCTTCACTTCGGGAGCCTTCCATTTGTGTTTGAGGGACACAGTGCCTGCTTCGGCAACTTACTTCCAAATGTTCAGCAAAAGTGGTGGGGGGGTAGGGGAAGGGGGAGGTACACGGGGTGACATGTTAACAACTGTGGATCTGGGTAAAGAGCATATAGGTGGGCCGGGCGTGGTGGCTCATGCCTGTAATCCCAGCACTTTGGGAGGTCGAGGTGGGCGGATCACCTGAGGTCAGGAGTTAAGAGACCAGCCTGACCAATATGATGAAACCCTATCTCTACTAAAAATACAAAAATCAGCTGGGTGTGGTGGTGCACGCCTGTAATCCCAGCTACTTGGGAGGCTGAGGCAGGAGAATCACTTGAACCTGGGAGGTGAAGGTTGCAGTGAGCTGAGATCGCGCCATTGCACTCCAGCCTGGGCAACAAGAGCGAAGCTGTCTCAAAAAAAAAAAAAAAAAAAAAAAAGAGTGTGCAGGTGTTCACTGTACTAATCTTTCCATTTTTACACAGCTTTGAAATTTTTTCAAGAAGAAAGGAAAACAAGCAAACACCCAGAAAGTACACTGAACTCTCTGAGTGAGAGAACTAGGAAGCTAGTGCGTCTCTCAAAAGCTGCTGAACAGGTAACAGAACAGGTAAGATCAAATGTGGGTAGGTGTCAGGTAACAGTCTCACTCATCAAGTACGGGCTTGGAGATGAAGTTCTGAGAAAAAGACTGTTCAGGTCCATCCAAGCCCTGGGATGCGGGTGTCCTGCTGGCCGGACCAAGCTACATGCATGGGAGCTGAATGAGGCAGGAAGAAGATCATAAGACAGGGGCACTATTCTATCCTCTAAAATCTCCAGCCATCACCAACCGCTGTGTATTCTTTCTACGCTGGTCCCTTTTGATGTCCTGAAATCGCCTCTCTATCTCTGGCTACAATCTCCCTGGCCTCCTTCTTCACTCACTCCCTGCTCTCGCTCCCAGCTGACAAATTTCCCAAATGGAAGCCCAACCACTCGCTCTAGAGCTCTGGGCCCAGGAACCCAGCCTTCCATATATAAGGCCCACATCACCTGTGTCCCAAGTGGAACCTACTATATCTCACAGCTGTATCTCTTCTGCCCCTTCCCCCATGTGCTCCCTGTGACTTAATAGTTGCAAGAAAATAAAATCCTTGCCAGGTGCCGTGGCTCATGCCTGTAATCCTAGCGCTTTGGGAGGTCGAGGCAGGTGGATCACTTGAGGTCAGGAGATCAAGACCAGCCTGGCCAACATGGTGAAACTGTGTCTCTACTAAAAATACAGAAACTAGCTGGGTGTGGTGGTGTGCACCTGTAATCTCACTTGCTTGAGAGGCTGAGACAGGAGAATCACTTGAACCCGGGAGGTGGAGGTTGCAGTAAGCCAAGATCGCGCCACTGCACTGTAGCCTGGGTGATAGGGCAAGACTGTCTCAAAAAAAAAAAAAAGAAAAAGAAAAAAAAAAACCCTAAGACCGTACCAATATGGGCCCTTTCGGGGGCTTTGGAAATGTCTCATATCCTTTTCTCATCAGCCTGATATGATTTCACATTCTGTTTTTCCAATGGGAGACGCTAAAGAGGTGAGAAGATTCAATAAATCCGCAAGAATAATATAATTTCTGGTTTTCTAAACATCATTGAATCTTTACACAAAGGGCTGGCAAGGTCACCCGCGTGAAGCCCGGTCCCCTCTATGGCTGTTCCTGCTAACAGGTAGCCAGGGCGGACGTCCCAGGTGACTTGCCACCCACGTGCCGCCTGCCAGAGGGCTCAAGTCCTTCTCTGGAAGGATCCGTTAGAAACCACTTCCTTCTACCGAGCCTAGGCTTGCTCCTCGTGGCTTCTGCCTGATGCTCTGTGTTTCAAGCCTGCGATCAAGTGGCATCCCTGCGCCCCCGCCAGCCTCTCACCAAAGCACCGCACTCATGGCAGTGGCAGCCCCAGACCAGCTCAGGGAACCAGGCGACTTCCTAGAGGGAACACATGGGCTCCTAAAGGCCGTGACGAAAACAACCTGCCCATTGCAACCACACAGGGCACTTCTGCTCGGAATCCACCACACCTCTGTATATTATGAGCATAGCTTCCTTTTCCAGGAGAGCTTTCACCAAGGACCCAGTGGAAAATCACATTGCAGAGCGCAAAATATGCACGACGCTGGGTCGGGGCAGCCGGGAAGGCACCATCTGGGCAGCACCTTTTGCCCAGAGCATTTCTTTAACGTGAATAAAAAGATGAATTAGCCACGAAGGGTGGCTCAGGATAGAAAATGAATAGAAAAGCTTACCTCTCCTTGGAAACTCTTCAGCAGCGGCGCTACCTGCTTGCGCAAATCCTGGAGCAGGAGGCGGAGGTCAGGAAGCAGCCATTTGAGAAGGAGAAAGAAGGGAAACATTGGTTAAGGCTTCCTAAAAACAGCGTGGCAGTCAGTGCTGATTATCATTATCTAAAGCAAGCCTGGGGACCTCACCCGTTCCTGCACTCCTAAAACATGAATAATGCCAACTGGCGCTCCAGGATTTAAACTTATTTAAGAATACAACGAAGTGGTTCTTTCTTGTTGTTGTTGAAGACAGAGTCTCATTCTGTCGACCAGGCTGGAGTGCAGTGGCACAATCCCGGCTCACTGCAACCTCTGCCTCCTGGGCTAGAGTCATCCTCCCACCTCAGACTCCCAAGTAGCTGAGACTACAGGCGTACGCCACCATGCCTGGTTAATTTCTGTATTTTTTGTAGAGATAGGGTTCATCATGTCGTCCAGGCGAGGGTCAAACTACTGAGTTTAAGAGATCCGCCCACCTTAGCATCCCAAAGTGCTGGGATTATAGGTGTGAGCCACCCCACCAGCCTACAACGACTTTTTATTTCTACTAACTCCTGGTCACATATACCTCATTTTGAATGTGCTACAGACTAAAGCTTTTGGTGATGTCAGTTTAAGTGAGATAATTTGCTTGGAATAAAGTAGACTAGAATGGGTGATTTGACTGCTGTTTCTATCTGAAATGGACCTGGGCCACTGCACTGTGTTTTAGCTGCCTTTTTTTTTTTTTTTTGAGATGCAGTCTCGGTCGGGCGCGGTGGCTCAAGCCTGTAATCCCAGCACTTTGGGAGGCCGAGACGGGTGGATCACGAGGTCAGGAGATCGAGACCATCCTGGCTAACATGGTGAAACCCCGTCTCTACTAAAAAATACAAAAAACTAGCCGGGCGAGGTGGCGGGCGCCTGTAGTCCCAGCTACCCGGGAGGCTGAGGCAGGAGAATGGCGTGAACCCGGGAGGCGGAGCTTGCAGTGAGCTGAGATCTGGCCACTGCACTCCAGCCTGGGCGACAGAGCGAGACTCCGTCTCAAAAAAAAAAAAAAAAAAAGAGATGCAGTCTCACTCTGTCGCCCAAGGTGAAGTGCAGTGGCACAATCTCAGCTCATTGCAACATCCGCCTCCCGGGTTTGAGTGATTCTCTCGCCTCAGCCTCCCAAGTAGCTGGGACTACAGGTGCCCACCACCATGCCCAGCTAATGTTTGTATTTGCAGTAGAGACGGGGTTTTGCCATGTTGGCCAGGATGGTCTCGAACTCCTGATCTCAGGTGATCCACCCACCTTCGTCTCCCAAAGTGCTGGGATTACAGGCATGAGCCACCATGGCTGGCCCTAGCTGCCATTTTAATGCACTGTTAGTGGAAGATACAGCCTGTTTTGAATCCACATCAGACAGAGTCACAATAAATTTTATCCCATGCCACCAGTGCCCATTTTGAAACACCAGGACATCCCATAGGTACGTGCTTATGATCCTATTCAGAGCATTTTATTTAAAATGAAGTAACTGAGAAAGTGCTTCAAATACTTTGAAAAGACTCGACTAAGATATTTACTGAAAGTTCAGGCATTTAAACTATGTTTTTTCTTTTTTTTTTTTTTAAGACGGAGTCTCGATCTGTTGCCCAGGCTGGAGTGCAGTGGCGAGATCTCAGCTCACTACAACCTCCACCTCCAAGGTTCAAGTGATTCTCCTGCCTCAGCCTCCCGAGCAGCTGGGACTACAGGTGCCCACCACCACATCCAGCTAATTTTTATATTTTTAGTAGAGACGGGGGTTTCACCATGTTGGCCAAGCTGGTCTCAAACTCCTGACCTCAGGTGATCCACCCGCCTCAGCCTCCTAAAGTGCTGGGATTACAGGCGTGAGCCACCGCGCCAGGCCTACATTTTGGTTCATGAAGCCTTCTGAGAATCTGAGGAAAGCTACTGACCTTGCCATTAGAAATAAAACTCTGCAAATTATTTTATCAGAGCCTTCCTAAGTAAGACCTATCGAGATCCCAGATGAAGAAGTCTGCTTATCCAACACATACAGCCATATGTGCTTACTTATTTTTAAATATAACTTAAAGTTAAAAAAATTCGGAAAATTCAGTTTCTGAGTTACCTTAGCCACATTTCAAGGATTCGGTAGCCACTGGGCGCTAGTGGCTACTGCTTCCAACCATGCAGACACAGAACTTTTCCATCATTGCAGAGGGACCTACAGGATAGGCCTGTACAGCAAGTTTTTGTTTTTTTGAGACAGAGTCTTGCTCTGTCACCCAGGTTAGAGTATAGTGGTGTGATCATAGCTCACTACAGCCTCAACTTCCTAGGTTCAAGTGATCCTCCCACCTCAGCCTCCCGAGTAGCTGGGACTACAGATGCACACCATCATGCCTTGCTAATTTTCATTTTTTTTTTGTAGAGATAAGGGTCTTGCTATGTTGCCCAGGCTGGAATTCCTGGACTCAAGCGATCTGCCTGTCTTGATCTCCCAAAGTGCTGAGATTACAGGTGTGAGCCACTGCACCTGACCACTGTACTACAAGTTTTTTGACAAATATCACCAGCCCACATTATTTTGTATTGTGATCCTGTATAAACATTTGGTCAAGAAGCATTGTAATTTCCCTTTTAGCTGCATACTGTTCCAAAGGATGCATTTCTAAACGTGATACCATTATTTCCTTGGAGAAGTCAGTCCTGTTACTTCCTCCACTAGATGATTTTCTATATTTTTACACCAAGTTCCATGACAAAAAATAATCAGATTCTTTACCAATATGTTGTTGCTTTTTTTTTTCCCCCTAAGACGCGGTATGGCTCTGTCACCCAGGCTGGAGTGCAGTGGCATGATCTCGGCTCACTGTAACCTCCACCTCCCAGGTTCAAGGGATCCTCTCACCTCAACCTCCCATGTAGCTGGGACTACAGGCACACACCACCACACCTGGCTAGTTTTTGTATTTTTTGTAGAGACAGGGTTTCACCATGCTGCCCAGGCTGGTCTCGAACTCCCAGGTTCAAGCGATATGCCCGCCTTGGTCTCCCAAAGTTTTGCGGATTACAGGCGTGAGCCATCATGCCCGGCCACCAATCTCTTTTTGTATAAATAAGGCTATCTGTGGTCAGCACCAATAATAGTTTGACAGAGATAACCACGTCCTCATAGCTGGCACCTGTGAATACGTCAGATTGCGATGGTAAAAGGGGCTTTTGCAGATGGGATTATGTCAGGGATCATGAGTCAGGAGATGATCCCGGATTATCCAGGTGGGCCCAGTGTAATCCCAGCACTCCTAGTAAGAGAGAGGCAGGAGGCTCAGAATCAGAGGAGATCTGAGGACAGACGCAGAGGTCGGAATGCTATAGGAATGCGGGCAGCCTGAGAGGCTGGAAACTGCCAGGAAACTGATTCTCCCCCAGAGCTTCTAATAGGAACACAATTCTGGCTGACACCTTGATTCCAGCCTGGGAAATCCCATTTTGGACTCCTGAACTCGAGCACTGTCAGATGATAAATTTCTGTTGTTTTAAGCCACTCGGCGCAAGGCAGGTTGCGATAGCAGCAACAGGAAGCTAACACATCACTGCATTTCACCCACTGTGCTTTTCAGAAAGGTAGAGGACAAAATGTAACACAAAGGGTAACAAACGAAAAGAGGGTGGAAGGCGTAAAGAATGATGGAGGAAAGATTACTGTGTGATCCCAGCAGGGTCCAGGGAAAATGACCACGGGGCCTGGCACACGGTGGGGACTCAAAAGACATGGAATGGGTGCATGAGGGAATGTATGGAAGAATAGCTATGGCCGGGCATGGTGGCTTACACCTGTGATGCCAGCACTTTGGGAGGCTGAGGCAAGTGGATCACCTGAGGTCAGGAGTTTGAGACTCGCCTAGCCAGCATGGCGAAACCCTGTCTCTACTCAAAATACAAAAATTAGCTGGGCATGGTGGTGCAGGCCTGTAGTCCAGGCTACACAGGAGGTTGAGGTGGGAGGATCACTTAAACCCCGGAGGCAGAGGCTGCAGTGGGCTGAGACCGCACCAATGCCCTCTAACCTGGGTGACAGAGTGAGACTCCGTCTCAAAGAAAAAACAAAAAAAGGCTTAACAAGGGCCCAGATGCAGAGGGGAAAGAGACAAGTCAGATGAAGTCATGGAATGAGAAAGTTGGTGGGGCTGAGAGATTTCAGATTACAGCAGAGAAGGGGAAGAGGGCAGAGCTTGATAGAGGAAAGCAGGGGGCTGGGGCACAGGGGCAAGGCCAGGCCCCGAATGGCAGTGTGCCTTACCAGGCGTGCTCCCAGGTTACCCCCAACCCTGCAACCTGGCACAGGGCCAGCCTCACCCAAACACCAGCTCTGAGAAGTACAGGAGATGATACAATTATTTCTATATTCCACTGCAGCATTCCGGAAAGGCAGAAGAGCTGTGCCTTTTATAATGTCCTTAAATAAAGCTAACTCCTCTCACCCCATCCATGTAGATTTTTTCCCTTTTGAGCATATTCATGTCTCCTAACAGACCTACAAAAATAACCTTTTTGATATTAAAGCTACATGTGTGTTTGTACACACACTCACGCACACACACATATTTAAAGACAGTTGAAGAGGGAAAAACCACTATATACTCACACGTATCATACACAAACTGATATATATGTACTTCAAGCTGCCAGCCAAAAATCACTCATTCTAATTTCATCTTTGGCAGTTTGAGAAATTCCCGATCCAATTCTGCTGCCTGCAAATATTATTCAGTTTTGTACTAAACTAAGACGACAGATACAAAGATGTTCAATTCTGGCCAGGCACGGTGGCTCAGGCCTAGAGTCCCGGCACACTGGGAGACTCCCCACCTCAACCTCGGGGGTTGAGGCTGCAGTGAGCCAAGATCGTGCCATTACACTCCAGGCTGGGTGACAGAGAGAGACTCTGTCTCAAAAAAGATGCTCAATTCCGACCCACAGAATTCTCCTTCGTCGGTCAGCAAGGACATGATATGATTTACTGTCTTTCTAGAACACAGCACTCTTTGCCGTCTGGACAGCACCAGAAAATGCAGACTCTGCCACTTACTGGTCCTCATGCACACCCGCAAAGTCCTTCTTTGTGGTCATAAACTGGAAAAAGTGGGGTTCGGGCCGGTCAAAACCACAGTGGAACAAATGATAATGAGGCAGTGAACACATTTAAAAACTGTTTTTTTGGGGGCGATGGAGTCTGTCTCTGTCACCCAGGCTGAAGTGTAGTGGCACAATCTCGGCTCACTGCAACCTCCACTCCCCAGATTCAAGTGATTCTCCTGCCTCAGCCTCCCAAGTAGCTGGGACTACAGGTGCAAGCCACCCCGCCCTGCTAATTTTTGTACTTTCAGTAGAGACAAGGTTTCACCATGTTGGTCAGGCTGGTCTCAAACTCCTGACCTCAAGTAATTTGCCCACCTCGGCATCCCAAAGTGCTGGGATCACAGGCTTGCGCCACTGCACCCGGCCATGTTTTAAAACTCAATTACTTCGAGTTACACACTTAATTCATTTACAGGCTTGTCAGTGATGTTTTTTCACCTTGCTTTCATCCCATCCCATCTATTGGGCAAAAAGCAACAAACATCTTAATGCACAGAAAGACAAGTTCTTGAGATAATTCCTATCGAATGTCTTTTGGTGAAAGCCAGAATAGCTCATGCCAACCTCCTCTCCTTTGAGTACACAGCAAATAAATAATGTTTACACAGAGATGTTTCTATGTGAAAGGATTCCCATTATTTTCTCCTTTTTTTTTTTTTTTTTTTTTTGTTTTTTTGAGACAGTGTCTCTCTCTCTTCCATCCAGGCTGGAGTGCAGTGGCTCAATCATAGCTCACTGCAGTCTTGACCTCCTGGGCACGGGCGATCCTCCCATCTCAGCACCCCGAGCAGCTGGGACTACTGGCATGCGCCACCATGTCCGGCTAATTTTTGCATTTTTTGTAGAGACGGGGTTTCACCATGCTGCCCAGGCTGATCTCAAACTCCTAGGCTCAAGTGATCCACCCACCTTGGCCCCCTAGAGTGCTGGGATTACAGGCGTGTGCTACTGTGTCTGGCCGGATTTCCATTATTCTTGAAACCGCTGATTCACAACTCAGTTTTCAGGTCAGAGAACTGAACAGCAAAATGCTATTAAGGAATTTTTTAGGTAATGCTAATTGCTGGAGGAAACCATTCTGACATAAAAGCAAAATAGAGACAAATAAAATCGTCATGCAGTGTTCAACTGCACCTGTAATGTACGAGCAGGAGTCGTAACACACACGCTCCCAGGCCCTCTCTGGAAGGCTCTGCTCTATCTCAGGGCCTCATGCTCCCAATTCCCATGAGCTCTCTTCCACTCCCCATATCCCAGAGTCGCGTGCCAGGGACCCAGAGCTGGTGACATGCTGAGCTGCTGCACAGAGGTTCACCTCTGTCTGCAGGAGTGAGAGCCTTGCTGGAATCAGCACAAACACAACGCATACACAGAAGGAGGCTGTGAATTACAAACACATCTCCAAAGTCATCAAGTCGTCTCTATTTTTAAAATATCTGGGCTGGGTGTGGTGGCTCACACCTGTAATCCCAGCACTTTGGGAGGCTGAGGTAGACAGACCACCTGAGGTCGGGAGTTCGAGACCAGCCTGACCAACATGGAGAAATCCCGTCTCCACTAATAAAAAAAATACAAAATTAGCCAGGCATGGTGGTATGTGCCTATAATCCCAGCTACTTGGAAGGCTGAGGCAGGAGAATCGCTTGAACCTAGGAGGCAGATGTTGCAGTGAGCCGAGATTACACCATTGCACTCCAGTCTGGGCAACAACAGTGAAACTCCATCTCCAAAAAAAAAAAAAAAAAAAAGTCTGATAACTCACATCTGTAATCCCAGCACTTTGGAGGCCAAGGCGGGAGGATTGCTTGAGCTCAGGCATTCAGGACCAGCCTGGGCAACATGGTAAAACCCTGTCGCTGGAAAAAATACAAAAATTAGCAAGTATGGTGGTGGTGCAGGCTTGTAGTCCTATCTACTTGGGAGGATGGTTTGAACCTAGGAGTTTGGGACGGCAGTGAGCTATGACTGTGCCACTCTACTCCAGCCTGGGGTGACAGAGCAAGACCCTGTCTCCAAATGAAAAAAAAAATATATATAATAATCCAGATTTTTCTGCACTCTACAGTAACTTAGATGCTTTTCTGGGAAATAACCCTGACTTCATTTAAGAGGTGCAGCATCTCTTGGTGGTACCCCATCCTCTACTGTAACAGCTCGGGGGTGGGACCCTTTCTCCTTTGGTGACAGTGTAGTCTTTCCAAGAGCGCTGGGGCAGGGTGGGGGTAGTGAGGAGCTGAACTGGGTCACTTCTGAAGACTCAATTCTGACTCTCTCAAGGTTGTTGCCAATGGTGCCAGAGGTGGGGATCCTTAGGGACCTGGCCCTGTGGCTTGGCCTGTTCAGTTGTCACCTTCTGTTCCAGATATCCCCTACCTGGGGTAATTCTCTGCTCTTGCCTCTCCCCTCTCCTCTGGTCTTAGTTCATATTGTCATTTCTTTTTTTTTTTTTTTTTCAGACGGAGTTTCGCTCTTGTCGCCCAGGCTGGAATGCAGTGGCATGATCTCAGCTCACTGCAACCTCCGCCTCCTGGGTTTAAGCAATTCTCCTGTCTCGGCTTCCCAAGTAGCTGGAATTACAGGCACCCACTACCATGCCCGGCTCATTTTTGTATTTTTAGTAGAGATGGGGTTTCACCATGTTGGCCAGGCTGGTCTTGAACTCCTGACCTCAAGGGATCCACCTGCCTCAGCCTCCCAAACTGTTGGGATTACAGGCGTGAGCCACTGCGCCCGACCCCAGTGTCTTTTCATAAGGCCCTGGCAGCACCAATGAGAGAACAGTAATTACCGGTGAAAGAAAAAATGTTCTTAGTATTTATTTTCCTGGATGTCATATAAGATAGCTGTAAGTTTCCCTTATCAATGTATACAAGAGCTCAGACCAGGCATGAAGTCTTTAAAAACAAGACAATATATATTATGTGATATGTGGACTGTAGACCTCAACTTAAAATATAGCTCAGTGGAAAATAAGTTTCTTTTGTTCCAGGTTACTGAAACCGTCACTTCCCATCTCATCTGAAGATGAACCATATAACCATCAACACGGCATCGTTCCTTTGGTTACTTTTATAGATGAACACATATTCCTTCCAGTCCTTGTGATAGAAAAGGGTAATTTTAAATGGCATTGAACTCAAGTATTAAATAAAAAATATCTTTCTATACAACAGCAGACAGTAAGTATGTCCTGGCAATTTCTCAAAGATTTTAGTTCACAGGTTTGAGAAAAATTCCATTAGCTTTAATTATTTATCAGCAGTCAATTTAGATTACTGTTCTTGACCTATTTTTACAGTGTATGGGCCACCCAGCAATGAAATAAATGAATAGTCTTTTTCTACAATGGCTGATTTTCTGAAATAACAGAAATCTGGTTTAAAGGAGGAACGAAACCCCAAACATGTAATTACCACAATATATAACCCGCCACGCTGCTTTTGTAGTTGGATAAAATGCACATCTTTGTGAGTTTTTTGGTTATTAAATAAGATTATCTTGAAAGGGATAAACTCACTCCTGCTGTAATTTCTTCCCATTTAAATGTCTTTGCACCATTTAAAACACGTTCCGTGTCCTGGCAGCAAGTCTCTAACGCTGATGCTATGGCTTTTGCGTGGTGCCTGGTACAACTCCACCACGGGAATGGCTGGCTTTGGGGGACTGGTGGGATGGGGAGCTGAGATGAGGGTGCAGGATTTCAACACAGGGTGCCTGCTGGCAAGCAGCGAGGGGTACCCTGAAACCGCAGGCGGGGACCCCTGAGTTCCCGAGCAACAGGGAATCTGTAAGGCTTTGATGATGAGACCAGGCATGGTGGCTCACGCCTGTAATCCCAGCACTTTGGGAGGCCAAGGCAGGTGGATCACATGAGGGCAGGAGTTCAAGACCAGCCTGGCCAACATGGTGAAACCCCATCTCTACTAAAAACAGAAAAATTAGCCAGGCGTGGTGGCATGCGCCTGTAATCCCAGCTACTCTGAAGGCCGAGGCAGGAGAATTGCTTGAAGGTGGAGGCTGCACTGAGCCGAGATTGCGCCATCTGCACTCCAACCAGGGCAATAGAATAAGACTATGTCTCAAAAAACAAAAAAAACAAAAAAAGACTTGTCTGATGTTGAAAAGTGGGGTGTGTGTGTGTGTGTGTGTATGTAGGGGGTAGTTATCTAAGTGGTAATGCCTGAATATGGACCGATAAAGACTGAGGATGGTGCAAAGGACTCAGAAGAAGGGCAGATTCGAACTGCACGGAGGCCGTGATCTGGCAGCACGTGGCCATGGCTCAGGGTTATGGTGGAGCCTGGATGCCAGCGATCCTCAAAGCAGGGTCTGGGGACTCGCGGCTCTCCAGATCCTTTCAAGCATTCACAAGGTCAAAACTACTCTTGTTACTTGCCTTTTCCTGCCTTCTCCTGCAAGTGTACAGTGGAGTTTTCTAGATGGCTGCGATGTGTCACGATAGCCTCACTCTGACACCAGTGGCTCGTGTGTTTGTGTGTTCCTGTGCTTTGCAGACTCCTCAGCTTTCATGGCTAACACAGTCAATACTGAGAGATACAACACACACACGCACATGCACGCACACACGCATGCACGCACACACGCACGCACGCACGCAACGTCTCCGGAGTCCCCAATTTAAAGAGACTGAAACTTTGAGAAATGGTTGCACTAAGGCTTCTTCTGGTCTCAGAGCTGAGAACCGCCCATTGTCAAGGGAAAGGCTGTTTGTCCACTCTGAGATCCTGTGTGTGGCCTCAGGGGCAGCTCAGATAGGACAGCCAGAGCCTCGCTGGCATCTGGGGATCAGACACCCCACTGAGAGGGGCGTGCAAGCGCCAGCTCCAGTAGCCTGGGCTGGCATCAGCCCTGCCCAGTCTCCAAAGCCATGTGTCCAGGGCTAGCCCACCTGGCACAGGAATTTCCTGCAGGCCTCTCCTCGTGGCCAGAGGATCAGTGGTGGGAAACGGGAGAAGTCAAATTCAGGCTCCATTGGTTAATTCTCTTAAATAAGTCTGATATGATTCTAGGTCTGATTTCAAAATATTCTTCCAGGTCCCTTTCTGAATAACTGCTCATGTCTAAACTTCTGACTGGGCACAGTGCCTCACACCTGTAATCCCAGCACGTTGGGAGGCCCAGACAGGAGGGTTCCTTGAGGCCAGGAGTTCAAGACCAGTCTAGGCAACATAGGGAGACTCCTGCTCTACAAAAAATTTTTTAAAAATTTACCCAGGCATGGTGGCAAGTGCCTATAGTCCCAGCTACTCGGGAGGGTCAGGTGGGAGGATCACTTGAGCCCGGGAGGTTGAGGCTGCAGTGAGCTATAATCACGCCACTGCATTCCAGCCTGGGTAACAGAGCAAGACTTCATCTCAAACATAAACAAATCTCTAGTGACATTTCAGAACTCTGAAAACACAGTTGTGATTTATTGATTTATTGATGTATCTATACATCAATAGGTTTGGAATTTGTCAAAGAGAGGAACCACGTTTTTCTGAGACAGAGTCTCGCTCTGTTGCCCAGGCTGGAGTGCAGTGGGGTGATCTTGGCTCACTGCAACCTCTGCCTCCCAGGCTCAAGCGATTCTCGTGCCTCAGCCACCTGAGTAGCTGGGATTACAGGTGTGTGTCACCATACCTGGCTAATTTTTGTATTTTTTAGTAGAGATGGGGTTTCTCCATGTTGGCCAGGCTGGTCTGAAACTCCTGACCTCAGGTGATCCACCCATCTCGGCCTGCTGAAGTGCTGGGTTACAGGCGTGAACCACCACATCCGGCTCACGTATTATATATTAATTTATTCAAAAATCACTTGAGCATTAATTACGAGTAGTGAATGAGACAGTCAGTCTCTGCCCTCAGGAAGCTTATGTGCTAGCGAGAATGGTGAGGTCTCAACTTCTAGGAGACATTTGAGGAGATGTACATTCCTCTATTCCTAGGCCAAAGGATGGTGCTAGGTTCGGAGCAGACACCCAGTGAATACTTGTGGATTGAATGAATGAAGAGATGCTCTTCCCAGACTCATCACCAAGCTCACTTATTTTTTTTGTTTGAGACGAAGTCTCCCTGTGTTGCCCAGGCTGGAGTGCAGTGGAGCGATCTCGGCTTACTGCAACCTCCGCCTCCCGGGTTCAAGCAATTCTCCTGCCTCAATCGCCTGAGTAGCTGGGATTACAGGCACCCACCACTACGTCAGGATAATTTTTGCATTTTTAGTAGAGACAGGGTTTCACCATGTTGGCCATGCTGGTCTCAAACTCCCGACCTTAGGTGATCTACCCGCCTTGGACTCCCAAAGTGCTGGGATACAGACATGAGCCACCACGACCAGCCCAAGCTAACATGTTATGGACACTGCTGCAAAGGGAACTCCTGTGCTAGACAGGGATGGACCCCAAAGGCACCATTTCACCCCAGGACTCTCTGAAACCAACCAAGATATGTGACTCCGACTTTTGCCACTGTGTCATTTATTCCAGATCTTAGGCCCTGCTAACATTTAGACAAATGGGCTGTTTAAAATCAGAATGCAGATGAATCCTTCCTCTTAGTACTTTCAGAAGTCTATCCATAAGAATAATCAGAGATGTAGGCAGAGATTTATGCACAAGAATGTCCAGCATGAGTTTAGAACAGAGAACTACTGGGAACAATGTGGGTTCCAACACCAGGGGAGTACTTACTAGAGAATTTTACTAAAGCAGTACAATAGCATATTAGGTAGTCAGTATAATTCTTTGTAAGAAATGAGGTCTTGCTCTGTCGTCCAGGCTGGAGTGCAGAGGTGTGGTCATCACTCACTGCAGCCTGGAGTCAGTATCATTATTTTTTGAAGAAGAGCAAAGACTTGGAATGAGGCACGTGACTTCCATTTATTCGACAGATGTTTGTTGAGTAGCTATTTTGGGCCTTCCAGCCCTGTTTCAAGGGTTCCTTCAATCATGAGCAGAGTCCACAGGCTGCTGTGCCTCCTGGGCTTCTGTTGTGTGGCAAGTGAGACATGAGTCAAATCACCACCAACATGGATGACACTTACCTGTGGCCGGTGCTGCAGAAAGGGGCACGTGGTGTGAAGGGAGTTTAAGAGGCAAACTGGCCAGGCACAGGGGAACGTGCCTGTAATCCCAGCACTTTGGGAGGTTAAGGTGGGAGGACTGCTTGAGCTCCGGAGCTCAACACCAGCCTGGGCAACATAGCCAGACCCCATCTCTACTAAAACCCAAAAACATTAGCTGGGTATGGTGGCACGCGCCTGTAGTCCCAGTTACTTGGGAGGCTAAGGGAGGATCGCTTGAGCCTGGGAGGTAGAGACCAGCCTGGGCAACAGAGCAAGATCCCATCTCTACAAAAAATGTTTCAAAAGTAGCCAGGTGTTGTGGCATGTGCCTGTAATCCCAGCTACTTGGGAGTCTGAGGCGGGAGGACTGCTTGGGCCTAGGAGGTCAAGGCTGCAGTGAGTCGTGATTGTGCCACCACACTCCAGCCTGGTGACAGAGTGAGACCCTGCTTCTAAAAAAAAGAAAAAGAGAAAAAGAGGCAGACCTGACCCTAGACGGCAGAGAAGGCTCCTTTGGGGAAGGAGCACCTGAGCTCAGATCTGGACGACGCGTAGGGGGCGGGTGAGTGAAAGGAGCCACGAACTTTTATAAAGCATATTTACAGTCTGACTCCAACATGACAACAATGAATCTTACACACATATACGCATTTGGACAACACCACCATGAAAGACATTGGCATGAAATGGGAGATGTTTTTAAGTGAACACAACTATGGCTTTTCTTTTTCCTTTGTCTTTAAATAAATTGTATCCTTTCGACTGGACACGGTAGCTCACACCTGTAATCCCAGCACTTTGGGAGGCTGAAGCAGGCAGATCACCTGAGGTCAGGAGTTCGAGACCAGCCTGGCAAACATGGTGAAACCCTGTCTCTACTAAAAATACAAAAATTAGCTGGGCGTGGTGGTGGGCACCTGTAGTCCAAGCTACTTGGGAGGCTGAGGCAGGAGAATTGCGTGAACCTGGGAGGCGGAGGTTGCAGTGAGCCGAGATCGCGCCATTGCACTCCAGCCTGGGTGACAGAGCAAGACTCCATCTCAAAAATAAAATAAAATAAAATAAAATCAGATTTTAGGCACGCTCCTTTCACAGTTCCAGTTTGCTTTTCTTTGTTTCTCCACCTGGATGCCTGACTTCACGTTTATTCATCACTTGTGTGCAACTAGCTTACCTAAAATTAAGCAGCTTGAAAAAGACATCCTTTCGTTCTTAGGTTCATAATCAGCACATATTGTTTATTAATATTTACTAGTTTCACAGCGCTGCTCAGAGGAATAATTAATAATGAACGATGGGTAAATCTACTTGCAGACACAAAGCATGGTGTATATGCTTTCTGGGACACTCACTCAAACACACACATGGACACAGAGGCAAGATCTTGGCAAGGCACCTGGTAACCCACGTGCAGCCAGAAAGAAAGATCTAAGCAGTGACCTCACAATCTTTAGATGCTTTTTTCTTTCTTCTTTTTTTTTTCTTGGTAGTCGGGGGATACCACAGAGCCACTGGCATCGAAAATGCAGCCCATAATTTCTTAATTTCTAAATGGAATTATTTATACCATACAGAGAGCAACCACGTCTAAGCAACATGTAACTTAGGGGGCAACCAGGGAATTTAAACCTTTGAAACTAGATTTTATGTTTAAAGACGCTCAGAGGCTTCCCAACGGATTATCCCAACCTAGCAAGCGTAGGAGAAACAAAAACTTCCAAGCAAAGAAAGGCTTCCTGGCCCTCCCCGACTTTAGCATCCCCGATGGTAGAGCAGCATGCGGCTAGGAAGCGGACCCAACATCACTGCAGCCAAGAAAGTCCATTCAAGGGCACCAGAGAAGCAGCAACTTAGTTTTATCCAGCAGGTCCCAGCCCTTGGAGACCCCTGAGGTCTCTGCAGAGCGTAGAGTGTATCTAAAAAGAAGTCTAATTGGTATTGATCTATATGCCTAACTTTGCAGTTTTCAGGATGCGTGCTGTTTTCAAATGAGCACATTTCACAGGAAATTCTGGGCGGGAAATGGTGGCTGTGTTGTGGGAGTGAGTGGTGGCCGCACCGAGTATCCCTTATGTCGGTCTTTCGAGATACTATGAACGTAGCTTCTAAAAGGTGCATCTAACAGCAACCTACTGCGAAGGCCACAGAGGTCGGTCTCTTCTGAGCTTGCTGCCCAGGAGAGTTCCAGGGACCTGAACAGGGACAGACACAATTTAGAAGCTGCTGGACCTGAAGGATACACACGACTCAGTACGTGTTTTGCACCCTGTCTCTGGAAATGGAGCCACAAATTGCAACTTACTCAATAACAGATTAAAACGAAAAACAGGCTGGGTATGTTGACGCATGCCTGTAATCCCAGCACTTTGGAAGCCTGAGGTGGGAGGATTGCTTGAGCCCAGGAGTTTGAGACCAGCTTGGGCAACATGGTGTGACCCTGTCTCTACAAAAAATACAAAAAATAGCCAGGCATGGTGGCGTGTGCCTATGGTCCCAGCTACTGAGGAGGCTGAGCTGGGAGGATGGCTTGAGCCCAGAGAGGTCAAGGCTGCAGTGAGCCGTGACTGTGCCACTGCACTCCAGCCTGGGAGACAGAACAAGACCCTTTCTCAAAAAAATAATAAAATAAAATGAAATGAGAGGACTTTGCGTATGAGTCAATCAGTCAACAAGGCCAAGAATCCTCTATTTCTGGAGTGACTAGCCACAGAAAATACGCTGTATACGTGAGCTTGGATCTATGGAAAACTGTTGATGCTTAGAAAATTATTATGTGTTTGGTCAATAACTGCCTTTTGAATACTTTCGGAATTCCTCTAAGCAAGCTTTCTCAGGCCTATTCCCAAACAGTGACTTTTACATGGTCCTGGAATTTTCTTCTGGATACACAACGTGGCTTCTTCGTAGCGAAACAATTTAGGAAAGAAATACAGTTGAAGACATTCTATATCTCTTGGCTGGAGCTGCTGGCCCTGGTAGATGAATCATAGAAGTCCATAAATGTCGAGCAAATTTGCACGGACTTTTCTTTTATTACCGTATATGGCAAATATAGATCTATTTATCTCCAACCGTCTTGACATTAGCTTTGGTGATTTTTGTACCTTATTGTCTTTCTTACAAATTTCTCTTGATCTACGTCTCAGTCATACAAGACAGCATGTCCAACGACAGTAATGTCATTCATAACCCTGGGCCGGTGCCTTTTTTTTTTTTTTTTTGGTATGATGGCAGAATGGCAGAATGTTTAAACTGGTAAGTATTTGAGGTAGATCAAAGAGCCTAGCTATTTACATTCTTGCTACATCTTAGCGAACACCACAGGGCTGTAAGGATTTCCGCAAGAATTTCACCTGAACAAGTTTTCTCCCCCAAGGAATTAGGTGTTTCTTATTATGCATTTGGGAATCAGCTGAAAAACCGTAGTTGGTGCTGACTGCTTTTGATACATTCCTTAAAGAGATGAATATTAAAAATATTTTCAGGGTTCGAAAAGCTGACTTGCTGGGAAATTCCATGACTGGCTGAGATGATTTAAGAATTCTCTGGGGGAATGCTTCATTCATTCGTTAAATTTGTACTGACAGACAGAGATACAAAGATGGACAGCCCCCCTGCCCCGACTCTCCAGGACACAAGTGGACTCGGGAATGCATACCTTCTGGAAGCAGCCACGGCCATCTCTTCATGACCCCGGGCAGCACCTTCAAAAAGTCCAGCCAGAGAGGACGCCGGGGAAAGCAGAGTGACCAGACTTCTGCTTTCATTGTCATATTACCCCATGTGACATGTACAAAATCTTCAGCTACAACCTTTAAAAGCTACTGAAGGCTAGGCATGGTGGCTCACGCTTGTAATCCTAGCGCTTTGGGAGGTCAAACCAGGCAGATCACTTGTGGTCAGGAGTTCGAGACCAGCCTGGCTAACACGGTGAAATCCCGTTTCTACTAAAAATACAAAAATTAGCCAGGCGTGGTGGCACGCACCTATAGTTCCAGCTACTTGGGAGGCTGAGATCCGAGAATTGCTTCAACTCGGGAGGCGGAAGTTGCAGTGAGCTGAGATCGCACCACTGCGCTCCAGCCCGGACAACAGAGTAAGACCCCATCTCTTAAAGAAAAATTCTAAATAAATACAATACATTTTTTTAAAAAAGCAAATCTTGTGAAATCAACAATATGGTAGTCTATGTTTAAAACCTAATTGGGTGAAATTATTTTAGAATACCCTTTCAAAGAGTCCTTTCTGTAGTCCCAAATTATCTGAAAAAAATAAATAAATTCAAGTGTCAACCAGCCTGGCCAACATGGTGAAACCCTGTGACCACTTGAACCCAGTGACCGGAGATCACACCATTGCATTCCAGCCTGGGTGACAAGCCCGAAACTCTGTCTCAAAATTAAAAAAAAAAAAAAATTCAAGTGTCTAGGTATGGCAGTAAAAATCCTCTCACCCTGCCACCGAAAACGATAGGGGTGTATCTCTGTGTCCTGCCTGGCTAGGCGCCAACTCCATGGGGTAGTTCTCCCACCCACAGAGAGCTCACAAAAAAAGGCAGAAGGCTGGGCTCGGTGGTTCACGTCTGTAATCCCAGCACTTTGGGAGGCCAAGGTGGGCAGGTCACCTGAGGTCAGGAGTTCAAGACCAGCCTGGCCAACACGGTGAAACTCATCTCTACTAAAAACACAAAATTAGCTGGGCATGGTGGCGCATGCCTGTAATTCCAGTAATTTGGGAGGCTGAGGCAGGAGAATCACTTGAATCCGGGAGGTAAAATAAATAAATAAATAAATAAATACATAAATAAATAAATAAATAAGCAAGCAAGCAGAAGAGACCATATTTAGCTCCAAACTCCCATCACCAGCATTTGATAATAACAAAACTGAAGAGAAAGGCATTGGTGGTTTCGGGGAAGGGGCTGTAGGGGCTGAGTGGCTCCTGCCAGGCAGAGGATCACGAAATCCGAACGTGTCCTTCTCCAAATGCCCACTGCGCTCTCAGTGTTGGGCTTGGCCACAATTTGGTGTGAATGCTTGGAGACTCACACCAAGTCCTTGGCATGGATACACTACACAACGATATGTCCGGAGAGGGCTTACCCGAACAGGCAGACCTTCAATAACTATACAATTTTACTTTTTTTTTTTCCTGAGATGGAGTTTCGCTCTTGTTGCCCAGGTTGGAGTGCAATGGCGCGATCTCGGCTCACTGCAAGCACCGCCTCCCAGGTTCAAGTGATTCTCCTGCCTCAGCCTCCCAAGTAGCTGGGACTACAGGCGCCCACCACCATGCCCGGCTAATTTTTTGTATTTTTAGTAGAGATGGGGTTTCTCCGTGTTGGTCAGGCTGGGTCTCAAACTCTCTACCTCAGGTGATCCGCCCACCTTGGCCTCCCAACATGCTAGGACTACAGGTGTGAGCCACCGTGCCCGGCCAATATAATTTTACTTTTATAAAATGATATCCACGCTTTGGGCTTTGATACAAAGCACAACTGGCATCTTTCAGCGTGGTCCTCACGTCCGCCGGCGTGAAATATGCTCATTTTAAAACAGCACGCATCCTGAGAACGCATCCTGAAACTCCTTTAGTGAGTTTCCTGAATGTCTTTTAGATACCCCTTCATCCTATAAATGTGCCACACATGCATGTGACGTGTCCCTATGCACACAGACACACATTACCTTAAATACGCACACACACATACAAACAACAGACGATGCCATCTCTACTTCCTTCCCTTTCCAGGAAGCCATAGGTATGTACATCACCTGTATGCTGCCTGATATAAAAGAGATGCCCAATCATGAATTCCATGATACAGATTTAAGAGATGCTACGCCTGGTCCACTCAGTGAATCTCCCTTTCTTATGTAAGCACATATGCAAGTCAGTGTTTTTTCGTTTTGAGATGGAATCTTCTTGCTCTGTCTCCCAGGCTGGAGTACAGTGGGGTGATCTCAGCTCACTGCAATCTCTACCTCTGGGTTCAAGTGATTCTCCTGCCTCAGCCTCCCAAGTAGCTGGGGCTACAGGCGCTCACCACCATGCCTAGCTAATTTTTGTATTTTTAGTAGAGACGGGGTTTCACCATGTTGGCCAGGCTAGTCTCAAACTCCTGACCTCAGGAGATCTGCCCAGCCCGGCCTCCCAAAGTGCTGGGATTACAGGCACGAGCCACCGTGTCCGGCTGCACCTGGCTGTTTCATATCATGGAATCTAGCACTGGCAGCAAGGGAGGCCGCCCACCTCACTCTTTCTTTTTTAAGAAATCTGCTGTTCTGAGGGGTCAGAGCAACCTTTCTTTCGTTTTCAAGCTCCCTGTGTATGCTGGAGAGGCTGTCTTTATAGGTTTTAACATGTACCAACTAGAGATTAAGCTAAGAGGCACACCAGTCACGAAGGCTCACTGAAATTATGCCTGCTAATCTTTTAAATGGCAAGAACGTTAGGCAGCACAAAAGGAATGTTAGTAATTCCAAAGCTTTTACCCAACTGAGGAGGCTTAAATTTATAGGAACATGTACTAGAGATAAAGGAGTCCAAGGCCATTGGCCAACCTGTCTGCCACCCTGATGTGCAGAACGACAGAAGATTCTGTAAGGAGAGAGAAGGGGTGTGGAGGCTGGAAGATGGGCGGAGGGCCAGGGTTTGAGACCTGGCGTGGGCCTGAACTCACTTGAATCATTTTACTTGTAGAAAGAGGCTAGAGGTTGGGTGCAGTGGTTCATGCCTGGAATCTCAGCACTTTGGGAGGCCAAGGCGGGAGGATCACTTGTGGTCAGGAGTTTGAGACCAGCCCGAGCAACATAGAAAGATCCCACCTCTAAAAGAGAAGCTGGGTTCTCTGGTCTGGACTAAGCAATTTCTTTGGCCTTCTTAGAAATGAGCCACTCTGCAGCCCCCTGCAGCCTTTCTTCAGTGTGTACATTAGGGTGCTGTGCGGCCCAGGTGAGGGGTGTCATCTGGCCACATCCATGGAGGGATCCTAACACCATCATTTGTGCGGTCAGCAACATGACAGCCACTTCACTGTGCTTGCTTCTAGATGCTTCCAAACAGCCCTTCAGGTATGGAATCATCCCTGTCATGTAAATAGGAAATCTGGAATTCCCAGAGGTTGTACTTTGCACCTGAGGCCATTTGGCTACAATCCAAACTCTGGGTGCGGCTGGCGCCAAAGCTACTGCGCCACGCTGCCTTCTAAGCTGCATTTCATCTGGAACCGTCATGGCTGGCGGGCCGAGCCTCTGAACGCTGCAATTCAGGTTAATCACGCAGACCTGCTGGAGCACGCGGGGCCGAGGGTTCCCTGTACCTCCCTTCTCTCCTCTGCTATCTGGATCTCTAACCTCACCACCGTCAGGCCTGAACTGCCATGAGTGATCAAGAACCTGAGAGGCCTCTGATCTGCTCCACCCATATCTGTGCCCACCAGGAAAACCAAAAATCCTGATAAAAGACCTGCGGTGCGAGTCAGGATTCCCCATGACCATGCTGTGGTCTTGCCTCGTGAAAAGCTATTTTGTTCATTGTAAGTAGGCAGTTTGACAATTGCTCAATGTTCAGGCCCTACCCCGTGTCCTGTCCTAGTCAAAGTCAGGGAAGGAAAGGTGCCTCGTCCCCAGGCATGTGGGCCCACAGCAGAGTAGGACAGGCTGAGGACTTGGGGATCTTGGGCTCTTTGGGTTGGGGGCTGAACACTGGTCACATTCCAACCTCTAGAGAGGGCAGAGGTGGACAGGCACACACTCTGCACCTCAGGGATTACACGAGGAGAATAAAGACACGCACACGACCAAAATACCAGGCAGTAAATGAAATGAGCCGAAAGACAGGCGCAGCTAGCCTGCGATGGGGGCCCGGGGAATGAAAATCCCTCTTTGTTGAGCTGGAGGCACCTGAACTGGGTGACATTTGCAAACAAAGGGGAAAGTAGAAGTGGGGGGCTTTCTAGAAAGAGACAAGATACAAACAGAAGGAAAAAAGGGGAGATCCAGAGATGCAAGCAAGGTGAAGCTGATGAAGTAAGCCACATGGAAGAGGGGGCCAGCAGGGACAGGCTCCCAGACCACCGAAGCCCCTAGAAGAACCCAGACATGGCCTGAGAGGCAGGTGCATGGCCACCAACCACGCAAAAGGTAGTACGCAGAGACCAGACCAGGGTCTGCTTCAGGAAGGTGACTTCTGCTAAAGGACGGGCCAGAGGGGAAAGCCTGGAGATGGAAGATACCAGCTGGGAAATACAAGTCTGGACAAAGGTAACAGAACCAGAGGTGGTGCCTGTAATCCCAGCACTTTGGGAGGCCAAGGCGGGTGGATCACCTGAGGTCAGGAGTTTGAGACCAGCCTGACCAACATGGTGAAATCCTGTCTCTACTAAAAATACAAAAATTAGCCGGGTGTGGGGGCAGGCGCCTGTAGTCCCAGCTAGTCAGGAGGCTGAGACAGTAGAATCCCTTGAACCCAAGAGGCAGAGGTTGCAGTGAGCTGAGATCGCACCACTGCACTCCAGCCTGGGTGACAGAGCGAGACTCCATCTCCAAAAAAACAACCAGAGGTGGGTGGTGGTGAGGGAGGGGGGAGGAGGAAGACAATGTTCCCCAGAATTAAAATAAACTGGACTTGGCAGACTGACGGGACCAGGAGAGAGTGGGGCTTTCTAGAAGTTTAGGGCCCAGGTGACGGTGACGGTGGCAGCCCCTGCCACGAGCCAGACGGGAGAAGCACAGGCCAGGAACTGATCCAGTGGCGAAGATGATGAGAAATCCACGCTGGGAAATACATGCAGCTGGCAGGACTTCCACAGAGGACCCAGGCCCTGGTACCCAGGGGCTGAGTGTGGGAGGCCCTGTGGCCAGGGGCCTTGGATATGTCCCCTTAACAGGAGAGGGGAAGAGGACAGAAAAGCTGCAAAAACTGAAAACTGAAAGGGGCAAAAGGCTGAGACCTATGGAAAGAGCGGCGGGTCTCAGTGAGTGAATGATCTGACCTGAGAATGAGACCAGAGGTTCAAAGTCAGAGAGGGCCATGGCTCAGGCACAGGAGGCCAAGGCTGCAGGGAGCCAGGATTGCGCGCCTGCACTCCGGCCTGTGTGACAGAGCAAGACCCTGTCTCAAATATTCAATCAATAAAAAATGAAATACAAACAACATAAAAATTCAGAGGGCCATCACTGAAGACCTCGGGGCATCTCGGCTCTGTGCATGGGGTCTGTTCCTTGGATGAGGCCAGCAGCAAAGATGAGGAGAGATCTACCCCGAAGCAGTTAGCGGAGAGCCACTGCCAAGCGGAGGAGGAGGGCTGCAATGGCGGAATCTACAAGAAATACACTTTTGTGTGGTGAATCTAAGAAGCAAGGGCTTTCCACTGCACCCCGGCCTGCACCGTGATGGGCGCAGATGGCTTCTTGCTCCTCTCGCACCCCCAGCATGGAGCAGCCCCTTGCACCCTTGGCAGTGACGCCTGATGCATCCAGTGGTTTTATTTCACATCTGCCTGTCACAAACTGTTCTAGATTAAATCAGTTTCTGAAGATGACGGCCCAAACCCATTCACCAATAACATTTTCCGTAAAAGAAAAATTCATTCTAGGGCTGGGCACAGTGGCTCATGCCTGTAATCCCAGCACTTTGGGAGGCCAAGGCAGGTGGATCGCCTGAGGTCAGGAGTTCGAGACAAGCCTGGCCGACATGGTGAAACCTCATCTCTACTAAAAATACAAAAATTAGCCAGGCGTGTTGGCACCCTCCTATAATCCCAGCTACTCAGGAGGCTGAGGCACGAGACTTGCTTGAACCCGGGAGGCAGAGGTTGCAGTGAGCTGAGATTGTGACACTTCACTCTAGCCTGGATGACAGTGCGACACTCTGTCTCAAAAAGAAAAGAAAAGAAAACAAAGGAAAAGAAAAGAAAAGAAAAGAAAAATCCATTCTACCGAGATTCTGATAGAAACTGGCATCCCAGAGTTGTCCTTCGAGGGAGCACTGAGGCGTGGTCAGCAGAGATCCTGACGAGCCTTCCCTGTTCAAAGAGTAACTAGACCATTGGCCTGGCCATTAAAAAGCAGGTTTCCAACCGGAGGCTCTAAACTGAAAGAGACTGACTTCTGAGCCAGTGAACCCCGTGGGTCTTTTTCTCTTTACTCCTAGGTTAAAAGGAGGGAGGTTCTGAAGTGAAACCCCAGGCAGCTTTCTTTCTGAATGGCTGCAGCCCCACCGGGGTCCTCCTACTTCTTCCCTAGGGTCTGCAACTAAGAACGACAGACTTCAACCTCGGCAGCCGTAGCTTTCCAAGCGGATCTTCTATCGGCTTCTGAAACAAACCAGTTTCTCCGCCCAGCCTCATCTACACGGCCGCTCGCTCTTCATGACTTTTCTCTTTGGACCGTTTGGTTTGGTAATAAGCGAAGGGTTTTAGGCTTTTTAGCCTGGGATGCTAATGAGCTGCTCTTACTTCATTGAAAGGGCCTAAGAGGAGCTACCCCTCTTGTGCCTCCAGAAGCAGGTTCCTGGAAGGATGTGATCTTTCCAGAGGCTGAGCTGCTGACTGTGTCCCTGAGAGCCCCAGCCTCAGCAGGTGGAGTAGAGAGAGGAGGGGAACCCAGCATTGTTGGGGTGAAGCTTTAGGAATCACGCAGTCAGGAAAACTAGCCTCAAGAAGAAAGAGGCCAGGTGCAGTGGTTCATATCTATAATCCCAGCACTGTGGGAGGCCGAGGTAGGAGGATCACTTGAGGACAGGAGTTCGAGACCAGCCTGGGAAAGATAGGGAGACCGCCATCTCTGCAAAAATAAAAAAATTTAGCTGGGTGCTGTGGTGCACACCTATGATTCCAGCTACTTGGAAGGCTGAGGGGGGAGCATTGCTTGAGCCCAGGAGCTCAAGGCTGCAGTGAAGCTGTGATTGCACTACTGCACTCCAGCCTAGATAGAGCAAGATCCTGTCTCAACAAAACAAAACAAAACCAGACCAGGCTGGTCTCGAACTCCTGGCCTCAGGTGATCTGCCTGCCTCAGCCTCCCAAAGTGCTGGGATTACAGGCGTAAGCCACCACGCCCAGCCCAATGGAGATTTTTTAATGCATCTCCAGAGTTTTCCCAGAATTCCTTTCTGACTCTATCAAAAGCCAAGTTCTCTGTGACATAGCAAAACCCCCGACTCCCAGGTACTTCTGGGTAGAAGTTGACAGAGTGAACAACGGGCAGGAGGGGGATCAGAACAGGGGGACGACCTGCAGCCCCCTGCCTGCAACAGCAGATGCTCTCTCTCCCAGGGGTCAGCAAGCTGCGGCAAGCCGGCCAAAACCAGCCAGCTGCTGGGATTTTTATGGCCCATGAGCTAAGAATGGTTTTTACACTTTTAAATGGTTGCATTTAAAGTGGTTACATAAGTGCCTACATGATATCCTGATTTTGCCTCTTTCTCCGTCAAGACTAACATATGTAGCACCAGCCTCTTTTAGAGAAAGCGTGTGGACCCCTGATCAATTCTCTTGTTTCTTTGCCTCTCTACTTGCCGCACTGTGCACCTGTCCAGGTGTGTGTGGCCCTCTGAGGATGGCTGCTTCACATCCCAGGGATCAGGCCACGTGGAAGAAGCCAGGCTCCGTGGTCAGGACACCAGAGCCCAGGTCTTAGCCCCATCCCTCTCCAAGGCAGGTATAACTCCCAAGCCTCAGTTTCTCCACCTGGGACTGACTCTAGCTCAATGGTGGCTGTGAATATCAACTGAGATGCGGGATAGGAATATACTTCTTAAAAGCCTAGAACACTCTTGGAATGAAAGTTTATTGTGATTTATGAGTTATCAGCCAAATTTATTTTCTTTATGTTGAAACCCAACATTCTTTCCCAGTCCACATAAATCAAGTATGTGGGAGAAGGGGGATTTGGTCCACTGCCAAACAGATGAACTAAGCCATCCGATGCTCCCAGGCTCCAATTCCACCACTAGGTCAGGGCAACCTCTTCATTCTAGGTCACTTTCCTTTGTACCTGACTATACCTGGCTGGGCCAGAGGAGAAACAGCTGCCCCAATCTCATGCTAAAAACCAGAGGTGTGTGGACCCGTAAGGAAGGTTGCTTGGCACTGCAATCAAGCCATGTGGTAAGAGCCAGGCTCTGGGGCAGGATGCCAAAGCCCTGTCTTTCAGCCCCATCGGGTGAGGAGAGCTCACCTGGTCCACCTTGTACCACTGGGAAAATCTCTCCCACTGCATCCAGGTGCAGGTAAAGGAAGACAAAAAAAAGTTAAGCTGTATTTTTTAGGAAATCCAGAACAACTAAACATCTTTATAAAATGTATACGTGTATATATATAGTTTGTAGAGACAGGGGTCTCACTATGTTGCCCAGGCTGGTTCTGAACCCCTGGCCTCAAGTGATCCTCCCACCTTGGTCTCCTGAAGTGCTGGGATTACAGGCCCATCCTAGAACTAAACACTTTGCAACAAGAAGCGAACTGTGGACTGTGAGTATTCAAGGAGATGGTGATATTTAATATCCTGTGTCATTCTAAAACTGGGGTTACAATGTAAGTTCCATGTGAGTGACATCTTGGCTGCCTTACTGGCTCACAAATACACCTCATTCAATCCTCATAGTGGCCCACGAGGCTACAAACACCCCATTCCCGGGATGAGAAATCAGAGGCTGAAACCGCCTGGGGTGCCCTGATGATGTAGTGGGGCTGCACCAGAGCCCAGGCCCCTGACCCCGGGGAGAGCCCGAGTTCTATCCACGGTGCAGAAGCCCCTTCCTTCTTCCAGCTCAGACTCAAACGGAGATCCCCTTCAATTCCAAGTGGCCTTGCAATAAGCACTGAATGCAAAGCTCGCACTGCAGCCCTGCTCTGCTCACCTTCTGAGCAGCTAAGAAGTAACCTCCCTTTATTGTCATACTTTTTATTTACAAGAAAACAACAAACACATCTGACAACAGAACAGTGGGGTGGGGTGTGTGTGTGTGTGTGTGTGTGTGTTCAGCACCAGGCGTGCTGGGCTTAGTCGGGAGGGGCTGTGCCTGGCCGGAGACCTTCACCCCTTGTGGGATCAAGAAGCCTCTCTAAAGAGTCCCCCTGGGACGAGCACAGTGGCTCACGCCTGTAATCCCAGCACTCTGGGAGGCTGAGGCGAGTGGATCACCTGAGGTCAGGAGTTTGAGACCAGCCTGGCCAGCACAGTGAAACCCCATCTCTACTGAAAATACAAAAATTAGCTGGGTGTGGTGGCAGGCACCTGTAGTCCCAGCTACTCAGTAGGCAGAGGCAGGAGAATTGCTTGAACCCAGGAGGCAGAGGTCACAATGAGTCGAGATTGTGCCATTGCACTCCAGCCTGGGTGACAGAGCAAGACTCCGTCCAAAAAAAAAAAAAAAGTCTCTCTGCAGACAGCAGCAGCAGCAAAGATTCCGCTTCCAAGGACTGGAAGGCCTCCACCCAAGAGGCAGGTCATGGCTTTAATCACACAGATACGGTGCCAGAGGTGGAGGTGGCGGGGTGGCCCAGTACCACTCGCAGGTCTGCAAAGAGCACTCACTGCCGGGTGGCCTGGAATTCCGCTGCCATGCTCTGACTTCAAAGGAGTCTGATCTATAACTCCCAAGTGGGACCTTGCTGCAGACTTGAGTGAGCAGGGGAGCTGGACTCTTGGAAGACCGTGGTCCAATAGCAAGGCCCCCTTGTAGCAATGACAGGGCAGGGAGGGGACTGGCCACTCGGAACTCTCGCTAGTAAGTACTATATGGGACTTGAGAGCCCCAATCTCTACACAAAGCCCCAGTGGGGCAAAATCTATGAGAAAATACAGGGTGAAAAGTACTATGGAGCAAAAAACTCACCCAAATCCCACAGCTATCCATGCAAGAAGGGAGTGACTAACCTCAGTTCCTCTCCCCTTGCCCAGAACTCAAAGTAATGTGCAAAAGTTGCAACCACACACACACACACACACTATATATATATATATATATATATATATATATCTTTCTGAGATAGTGTCTCACTCTGATGCCCAGGCTGGAGTGCAGTGGTACAAGCACAGCTCACTGCAACCTCCACCTTCCGGGCTGAAGAGATCCTCCTGCCTCAGCCTCTGGAGTAGCTGGGACTATAGGCATACACCACTATCCTCAGCTTTTAAAAAAATATATTTTTGCAGAGATGGGGTCTCGTTATGTTGCCCAGGCTGGTCTAGAACTCCTGAGCTCAAGCAACCCACCCATCTCAGTCTCTCAAAGTGCTGGGATTATAGGCACGAGCCACCGCGCCCAGCTTACTGTCTTATTTTACATAGAAGAGTTCTCTAAACACCTTTTTAGTCACAGTTGTAAATCAGTCACATTTTTCCAGTGCTATAAAGGACGAACACTGATGCCTCCAATTTTAGTACCTTTGCGAAAACAGCTAATTAGCAACTAAGCACTTCTGAGCAGGGGCAAGCTCTTGCTGCTTCCAGCACACCTGTGATGAATGCATCCAGAAGGAAGGAGTGAGTTTTGCTCAGCACACACTTATGGAGAACCTGTTGCATGTCCTGCATGTGCATGGCCAGAAGGAACATCCTGACCACCAGGTGCTGAAATTCTGCAAAAGAATAAGTGCAAATAATGGCAATACGGCATTAAAAACACCAAACGGGGCCCGGCGAAGTGGCTCACACCTGTAATCCCAGCACTTTTGGGAGGCTGAGGCAGTGGATCACCTGAGGTCAGGAGTTCGAAACCAGCCTGGTCAACGTGGTGAAACCCTGTCTCTACTAAAAATACAAAAATTAGCTTAGTGTGGTGGAGGGCACCTGTAGTTCCAGCTACTTGGGAGGCTGAGGCAGGACAATGGCTTGAACCTGGGAGGCGGAGGTTACAGTGAACCGAGATCGTGCCACTGCACTTCAGCCTGGGCAACAGAGCAAGACTCTGTCTCAGAAAACAAACCAACCAACAAACAAACAAGAGCTTTTCAGTTAAAAGACAAGGAACCAAAAATTCAACATTATTTTGGTTAAGAAAGGGAGGAATTGTAAGTCAACCTGGGTTAACTGGGGGCTACTGAGAATCCCCAAGAATGCTCCTGGCAGGCCCTCCAGCCCATGTCTAGAAGGCAGGCAGGTGGGCTTGGTTATTTTTAGAACACCTGGAGCAATCTAGGGTCTTTAATAAACGCAGGACACTAGTCAAAAGCAAATCATGTTTAAAAATATCTTCTCCTACGGCCAGGCATGGTGACTCATGCCTATAATCCCAATGCTTTGGGAGGGCAAGGTGGGATGATTACTTGAGACCCATGAGTTCAAGACCAGCCTGGGCAACAAAGCAAGATCCCACCTCTACAAAAATAAAAATAAAAAGTATTATCCTGGCATGGTGATGCGCACCCACTGTAGTCCCATCTACTCAGGGAGGGTGAGGAGGGAGGATCACGGGAGCCCAACAGTTTGAGCCTGCAGTGGGCTATGATCACACCACTGCACTCCAGCCTGGATGACAAAGTGAGACCCTAACTCTTAAAAACAAAACAAAACAAAACAAAACCTTCCCTTAAATACTAACACTCACCCAACCCACCACCATTCCTGCACATAAAACCCAACCAAACGAACATTTTGCTAAAGGACCAACAATTGCATGAACGCAAAAACCAGGTGAGGTACACATTAAGCAGTTCCGCACAATGGGCTGCAGCCTCAACATGCCCAGAGGATTTGGCTATTTCTAGAGAAAACTAAAGCAGGACCAGAGAGACTGATTAGACAAGAATGTTTTCCAATGTCAATGGACATGAAATATACATTGCTCTGCAGGTAAGATTGTTTAAAAATCCTTAGAACTCAAGATGCGATCTTCCTTCCACAGGAGGCGAATGAGAAAGAAGCCTGGGTCAGACGCCTGCACTTGGGAAAACATTTGGAAGCGGTTTTGTGGACAAGTTGCCTGTGAGAGGCATGCAGAGTCCGACTGCTATTTTAGTGCTAGCGTCCAGAAACAAGCTTAAGACACATGTGTCTCAATGCAGGGCAGCTGCTTTCTGAAAGAGCTAAACCAGGGTCTCTCTCTCTCTCTTTTTTTTTTTTTAGATGGAGTTTTGCTCGTGTCACATAGGCTGGAGTGCAATGGCATGATCACGGCTCACTACCACCTCCGCCTCCCAGATTCAAGCGATTCTCTGGCTTCAGCCTTCTGAGTAACTGGGATTACAGTTGCCTGCTACTACACCTGGCTAATTTTTGTATTTTTAGTAGAGATGGGGCTTTCGCCATGTTGGCCAGGCTGGTCTTGAGCTCCTGACCTCAGGTAATCCTCCTATCTCGGTCTCCCAAAATGCTGGGATTATAGGCATCAGCCATGGTGCCCAGCCACTAGGGTCTCTTTAGAACACACGGACACACACACACACAAGCACACATGCACACCACTGACAAAACCAGGCCCTGGTTTGGGACAAAGGATTTCATTTTCTTCCTGAGCCCTCAAACTTCAAAACTTATATATTTTTAAATGAGATCCAATTCAGTACATTCATTCATAATCTTAAACCAAGCGGCCCAACTGTGTACAGGGCAGTGCAGACCGCCTTGGAAAGGTTTAATCTCGAAAGCAATTGGGCCGCAAGTGGCCCTGCTGCAGACGAGCCCGTCATCCTCTGTCAGGGGGTCTTTCCAGGCAATTTGTCACCAGCCTCGGCAGAGCAGACGCGGCGCTCAGACACTCTAATCGTGGGGGTGCTTCGAGGAGTGGTGGCAATCCTGCTTTCTAGATGTAGCCAACATCAATCAAAGAAAAGTCGGCTTAACCGAGCTGGTGTATTTGCCAGAGAACTGAGACTGCAAAGGAGCCTTTCGAAGCTCATGGTCAATCAAGTTCAAAGGACTATACTTAGGCACAGCCTGCGGGCTCAGCCCACATGAAAAGGCTGGTAGGAAAGATAAAAATTGGCCAGGCACGGTGGCTCATGCTTGTAATCCCATCACTTTGGGAGGCTGAGGCAGGAGAATTGCTTGAGCACACAAATTTGAGACCAGCCTGGGCAACATAGCAAGATCCCATCTCAAAAAAAAAAAAAAAGGTAAAAAAAAGTTTGCAAAGGAAAGATAAAAATCCCTAGAGAGTGGAGGCGAGGGCTGCTGCTTCTAGAAGCACAGCCCAGCCACAGCCATGCGGACTCCAGAGCTGGCCCCTCCTGCTCCAGTGATGAGATCGCCTCCCCTCCCCTCCCCTCCTGCTGACCTAGGGACAGGATCTGGTGGCACAGTGGAGGCCAGCATTCTTCCTGCCTGTCTGTCCTCTACAAGCCAGGCTCCTGCCTGAGGAGGGAAATGCTGCAGAGGCACCCTACAGAGGTGTGGCCCAAGGGCCAAGAGGAAAAACTCCTGCTTCAAAGCCCAGCCGTGAACCTGAGCACTCAGGGGCCTGTTTCTCGCTTGCCCTTGGCACAACAGCTCCCTCAACTTAAGAAAGGGAGGAAGAGAAAGCTGGACGCCCACGTTTGGAGGGAGGAAGCGGCTTCCTGCCCAACACAGCACAGCATCCTTGCCAGGATCCTATGCCCCGGCCAGAGCCTGCTTGGGCACTGGAGGCCGAGGCCGCTTTCTTGGTTCCAAAAAAACCACTTTTTTTCACCAGTGATGGGTTCACCTTCAGAAAGATTGAAATAAAGAAAGCCAAAAGCCTCTCTTTCTCTTCTTCCTCAAACGCTATCAGCCTGAGTGGGGTATGGAAATACTACTTCTTTCCCAAACAGGCCGGGATGCTGGTGGACAAAGACGGCAGATGCCCTGCTGGCCGTCCCGCTGAGAAGCGATGGCTGGGGGCACCGCCCAGGCTGGGAAGGATGCCCAGGGTCTTTGATGCTTACCCCTGCCCAGCCCTTGGGCAGGACAGGAACTGGCTGCCTCATCTCTAAGTCTTGAAATCTACATTGCGCACACCTGGCAAATGTCTGCCTGCAGCCCAGGCGCAGCCCTGCAATCCATGCTGTACACACCCGGTAAATGTGCGCCTGCAGCCCAGGCACAGCCCTGCAATCCGCACTGCACCCAACCGGTAAATGTGTGCCTGCAGCCCTGGCGCAGCCCCGAAATCCACGCTGTACACACCTGGTAAATGTGCACCTGCAGCCCAGGCACAGCCCTGCAATCCGCACTGCACCCACCCGGTAAATGTGTGCCTGCAGCCCTGGCGCAGCCCTGCCATCCACACTACACACACCCGGTAAATGTGTTTCTGCAGCCCGGGCATGGTCCTGCCATCCACACTGCACATACCCAGTAAATGTGTTCCTGCAGCCCAGGCACAGTCCTGCAATCCACACTGCACACACCCAGTAAATGTGTGCCTGCAGACCAGGTACAGCCCTGCAATCCACACTGCACACTCCCTGTAAATATGCACCTGCAGCCCAGGCGCAGCCTTGTAATCCGCACTGCACATACCCGGTAAATGTGCACCTGCAGCTCAGGCATAGTCCTGCAATCCACACTGCACACATCCAGTAAATGTGTTCCTGCAGCTCAGGCGCAGCCCTGAAATCTGCACTGCACATACCCAGTAAATGTATGCCTGCAGCCCGGGCACAGCTCTGCCGTCTGCACTGCACTGCAGTCTTTACTAAGGGCTGGGGAGGAGGGTACACAGTTCCACACTAGACTTTTGCTAAAGGTGCCCAGTTTATGATACAGGCATTGAGCCGAGTGACTGACACTTGGGGAGTTGGTTCTCGGTGGCACAGGAACCCCCCGAGACTCAGGAGTATGAGTCACGCCAGCAAGGACCGCTCTGTGAGTGCCCACAGGGCCCAGCAGCACTGGGGTGGGGCCCGGGGTCAACCTCTCATCCAACAGTGAAAGCTCTCTGAGATAACAATGATGAGAAGAGAGGATCCCAAGAGTTGTCGTGAAGACCCTGTCCCAGACGCTGTGCTCTGCGCCACATGGCTGGATGGCTTCCAGCAGCTTCCTGACCCTGAGCCGGCTCTGCCACCTGTACCATGGGCACATTAGCCTCACATGGCTGAGATAAGGCCACGGGACACAAGTAGGTATTAGTGTTTATAAACTGAAAAGTTAGCTGGGCACGGTGGCTCAGGCCTGTAATTCCCCAGCACTTTGGGAGGCTGAGGCAGGAGGATCATTGGAGTTCAGGAGTTTGAGACCAGCCTGACCAACCTGGTGAAACCCCGTTTGTACTAAAAATACAAAAATTTAGCCGGGTGTGGTGGTGAGTGCCTATAATCCCAGCTACTCAAGAGGCTGGGGCAGGAGAATCTCTTGAACCCAGGAGGCAGAGTTTGCAGTGAGCCAAGATCGCACCACTGCACTCCAGCCTGGGTGACAGAGGGAGGCTCCATCTCAGAAAAAAAATAAAATAAAATAAAATAAAAAGTTATGGAAATATCCACAGAACATGGAGCAGGCTCCGTGCACGCAGTCATTACACCATCATGGGAACCCCAGGGAGGCCCACACTACCGCTTTCCCCACTCTGGGGACAGGTGGAACCTGATTTGTCTTCGGTCCACAGCTAGTGAGCGCAAGGGCCCAATTCAGGTCCAGATCGGGGTGCTGACAAGGACTGTGTTTGGGGCTGCTTCCCTGTAGACACAGCCCCATGGACAGTCCCTGATGGGTGGTCAGAGGACACAAGAGCCAGATAAGCAGCTCTGAGGGCTGGGCCGGAGTGCACACGAGCCAGGGGAGCGATTTCCAGAAGGACCGCCCTGTGAGGAGACTGCGCCGGAATTCCCTAACAGAGGCCACAGCGGGCAGGAATACTGGAGGGGACGCGAGGTTTCTACGGGCAGACACAGGGTGGAAGGGTATGTGTGCGGCAGAGGAGCAGGAGAAGACAGCCTGGAGCTGTATTTGATAAAGTCACAAAATGAGAGAAGGTCAGTGAAGTGTGGGAGGAAGAAAGGAGGGAAGGGAGGGAGGGAAGGAAAAGAGGGAAGGAGGAAGGGAGGGAGGGAGGAAAGGAGTCAGGCATAATTAAGGTTTTACATTTTAGATCATGAATTCATTTTCTCCCTTGGAAACCACTGTGCGCCTGCCTCTGCCTTGGTACTGCCACCCCCAGGTCTGCTCGGGGCCCCCTCCATGGTCACAGCAGACTAGGCAGAGACAAGCCAGAAAAACACAATGTACTGTAACAGGGCTGCACAGTGGGGCCGGGCCGCCTGCAGGCGTGGGCTGCTGTCCACTCCCAAAGGCCAGCAGGTTCGGGGTTCCAGGATAGCCAGCCGGGCTCAAGAGATGAGATCGGACTCTGGGAAGTCTTCTGTCCTGTGCCTGTGACCAGTACCCACCTAGAGCAGAGGATGGTGACACAGGAAGTGTCCACAGTCACTCTCCTGCCATCCTCACGTGCGCGCCTTCCTGGGTCCGTGGGGGTAAGACGTTCTCTTCTCCCAGAAGGTCAGATATCATCACCAAAATGTAACATGGGCAGATGGTCCTGCATCTTTTTTTTTTTTCTGAGATAGAGTTTCACTCTTTGTTGCCCAGACTGGAGTGCAGTGGCGCGATCTCAGCTCACTGCAACCTCCGCCTCCCGGGTTCAAGCAATTCTCCTGTCTTAGCCTCCTGATTAGTTGGGACTACAAGTGTGCACCACCACACCCGGCTAGTTTTTGTATTTTTAAGAGAGACAGAGTTTCTCCATCTTGACCCAGGCTGGTCTCGGATCCCTGACCTCAGGTGATCCACCCACCTTGGCTTCCCTAAGTGCTGGGAGAACTGTCGTGAGCCACCGCAGCGGTTCCTGCATCTTTTTGGTATATATTAATAAGCGTTGGCAAGTTTCCTGCAAACTGCCTACCACTCTGCTAAAGTCCCCATACACACAACTCTCCACTCACCAGGATGCTCAGCGGACGCCCTTATGGTACATGGGCCAGCCGATGTTTGGACACTTCCAACAAGTTAGGAAATTCCAAACAGTTTTGGACGAGTAACTCTAATCTTTGACAACTACCATCTAAAAGACATTTAGACATTTTACAATGGTCTGTGGGATTATTTGCTGCATTTGCTTTTCTATTTTGTGACCAGAATTTATTTCCCAAGTACATTGCTAAGTGAAGTTCCCACCATGTTTACTGTAAATGGCCCTTGCCTTGCAGACATTTGATGAAGGTCATTGAATCCAAAGGCGTAACAGACCAGAACTGAAACCACGCAGGGTGAGAGGGTACTGTTTTATAAGAAGGAGGGACTGAGACATT
Organism: Piliocolobus tephrosceles; assembly: GCF_002776525.5. NCBI lineage: Eukaryota > Metazoa > Chordata > Mammalia > Primates > Cercopithecidae > Piliocolobus > Piliocolobus tephrosceles. Next base: position 10,887,795 of record NC_045441.1, on the reverse strand, counting down.
CACTTTTTTAAATGACAGAAAGAACAGGATGCACCTGGCGTGCTTTGTGACTGGGAACAGTTTCTGTGGGTTTCCACCGAGAATGCTTTCTGGAGTCCACGTGGCAGGGATAAGTGAGCCACAGCAGCCTGGAGGGCACTCTCAGGAGGGTATGAGGAGCGTTCCTAAGGCATCAAGGCAAAATGGCTGGAGTGGGGGGGGGTGCCAAAGGCCCGTCAGCAGCAGTTCCCCACAATCACCCCCAGCCAGGTTTCTGAGCCACCATGTTTCTGTTTCTCTCTTTTTTAATTTTGAGACAGGGTCTTGTTCTTGAAACCCAGGCTGGAGTGCAATGGCATGATCACAGCTCACTGCACCTTGACTTCCTGGGATCAAATGATCCTCCCGTCTCAGCCTTCTAAGTAGCTGACACTAATGGCATGTGCCACCATGCCTGGCTAATTTTTTTTTTTTTTTTTTTGTAGAAATGAGATCTTGCTATGTTGCCTAGGCTGGTCTTGAACTCCTGGGCTCAAGTGATCCTCCTGCTTTAGCCTTCCAAAGTGCTGGGATTACAGACATAAGCCACTGTGCCTGGCCTTAATGTTTCTCTTCTAGACACATGAGATGACTGTGAGTTCTTGAATGCCCTCCAGAAATTAAACCAAGACCTTCCGGAACATTCTTGGGAGGGAAGTAACAAGCGGGTTCCTGAAGGTGACGATGAAAGGAGTAGAAGCCTTCAGTCCAGGTCCAGAGGCACGGATCTCGGAAGGGAGCTCAAATCTTTTTTGCTGCTGTTGTTTGAGACGGAGTCTCGCTCTGTCACCCAGGCTGGAGTGCAATGGCGTGATCCTGGCTCACTGCGGCCTCCACCTCCTGGGTTCAAGCGTTTCTCCTGCCTCAGCCTCCCGAGTAGCAGGAATTACAGGCATGTGCCACCACACCTGGCTAATTTTTGTATTTTTAGTAGAGACAAGGTTTTATCATGTTGCCCAGGTAGGTTTCAAACTCCTAACCTTGGGTTATCTGCCCACCTGGGCCTCCCAAAGTGCTGGGGATTAGAGGCATGAGCCACCACCCCTGGCCTCAAATCTTCTTAGTCTAGTTAAAGGTGTGCAAGGCTGGCCAAGAGGTTCCAAAGAAATGAATGTCCAAGTAATGCCAGCCAAGGTCTAGGAGAGAAATAACGGTGGCAACTGCGGTATAATGGGGAGAGAATGATGGAAGCTGAGGTCCTCAGGAGATGAAATTGGCAAGACTTGGTAATATGTGGATGAGGGGAGGGAGATGGAGGAAGGGCTTCATGTGGCCACCCTTGGGATTGGCTGGGGTGCCCCACTGGGCACTGCGGCCACCACCGGGGTTAGGGGGCGGGAAGCCTGAACATGTGGAGACAGATGGGCACTGGGAGTGCTACATTTGCAGCATGAAAGGCAGCCAGGCAGGTGGATATAGAGCTGGATGGGTTCGGAGCTGGGAGGACAGAGAGTGTAACAGGAGAGCTGGGAATGGCCTAGGAGCACCATGACGGCGAGAGGGGAGCCCAGGATGCCAGGGAAAAGCACAGAGGATGAAGGGGTAGCTCAAACACAGCCTGAGGATGTCCCAGTCTGCTCAGGAGGCGCAGTGCAGGGATGAGGGCTGATGTTAGATGGAAGAGGCTGGAAAGAAGTCAGAGTTAGGAAGAGGAAAAGGCAGCCCTGTCCAACCTGCTCAGAGAGGCTAAGAAACCCATGGGGGCCATGGAGGTGCTTTTGTTAATCTGCCAACATGTGTAAAGGAAGGACGAATAAATGAATGAATGAAAAAACGGCCATCGCACGGAGTGGCAAGCCCTTTGCTTTATGCCTGCATTAGCAGCTCTGGCATACTATGAAATGAAAAGTAAGTGCTCCCCTGGGAGGCCTGAGCCACCTCCAGAGGATCCTGCACACCCTCATCCCCCATCAGAGCAGCTGCAGCTCTGACTCCATTTCCCTGACGGTGCAGCTGCCGCAGGCCTGTGGCCGTCTCTAGAGCACCTTGTTATCGTATTTATTTAATTAATTTATTTAGTTTTGAGACGGAGTCTCGCTCTGTCACCCAGGCTGGAGTGCAGTGGTGCGATCTCAGCTCACGGCAAGCTCTGCCTCCTGGGTTCAAGCGATTCTCCTGCTTCAGTCTCCCGAGTAGCTAGGATTACAGATGCCCACCACATGCTCGGCTAACTTTTGTATTTTTTAGTAGAGTTTCGCCGTGTTGGTCAGGCTGGTCTTGAACTCCTGACCTAAGGTGATCCTCCCGCCTTGGCCTCTCAAAGTGCTGGGATTACAGACATGAGCCACCACGCCTGGCCCAAGCCCTTCTTTTCATAAAGGCAAAGAGTGGACCTTCCCACCCAGGCCACCTAGCCGGCCACCCAGAGCTAGGCATGACCAACAGCAGGGTGACCAGGGCCCCCTCGGGGTGGCCAGGGGCTCCCCAGGTCTGGAGACTGTAAGTGTCACAGACGTACTATTCCCCATTGCAAATGGAACTAGATTGTTTTCTAATAGTACATAATTACCATGAACAACAAAAACACTCCAAATAATACAAGGTGGGGGAGGGGGGCACCGGGGGGGGGGAATCAAAGCTCTGGTGGTCTCACATCTCAAATTGCACCCCTGCTAACAGTATAGCACATCATCTTCCAGAAGCCACCACAGTGGCCAGACTTCTGCTCACTGGTACCTGAGCTTCTCTAACCAAAATGAAATAAGATCTAAATCTGTATCGCCCTCTGGGTAGTATGGCTGATTGGGAAGCATGTTTTTCTTTATCTTACAAACAGGTACTGACCCCTCCCCTCCACAACTTGCTGGGCACAGGGCACACAGGGTGTGGCCCAGGCCTTGGGAGCGCCATCAGCCACAGGCGGGCATCTGTGGTGAGGTCACAGTCTCGTTAGCTGACACCTCCCTTCTATGTACACCAGTCTCCTCAATCAAAAAAGAAACAGTGGAGTTTAAGTTGGCCACTTTCAACTTTTCGTAGTTTTAACTGCAGAAGACTATTTTCAAATAAAATGTTACATGGATGCACGATACTGCTGAGCAGGTAAAAACAGGGTCGCTATGGTTGAAGATGAGACGGCGTGGGTTTCAGGTCGCTCCCCAACCCCATCCCACTTTCCCCTCAGCTTTAGAGGAGCTCAGTAGGAAAGCTCTGGCTAGAAGAAGTGCACCCCGCTCCAAGCCTCTTTCTACCCTAACTTTCTGTGACTGTAGCCACACCTACCTGATTACACAGTCCACAACTCTAAGATGTGACTTTGGCCACTTGGCCCACGTAACAAAGTTTGGATTAACCCTACTGATATATATTTTTGAAATGGAATCTCACTATGTTGCTCAGGTTGGTCTTGAACTCCTGGGCTCGAGAAATCCTTCTGCCTCCCAAGGAGCTAGGACTCCAGGCATGTGCCACCATGCCCTGCTAATTTTTTATTTTTTGTAGAGATGAGGTCTTGCTATGTCACCCAGGCTGGTCTTGAACTCCTGAACTCAAGTGATCATCCAGCCTCGTAAGTGGCTGGGACTACAGGTGTGTGCATGGTGCTTGGCTACTAACTGATTTTTTTTTTTGAGATGGAGTCTTACTCTGTCACCCAGGCTGGAGTGCAATGGCACGATCTCAGCTCACTGCAACCTCTGCCTCCTGGGTTCAAGTGATTCTCCTGCCTCAGCCTCCCGAGTGGCTGGGATCACAGGTGCGCACCACCACGCCCAGCTAATTTTTGTATTTTTAGTAAAGGGTTTGGCCATGTTGGCCAGGTGGGTCTCGAACTCCTGACCTCAAGGGATCCACCCGCCTCGGTGACCCAAAATGCTGGGATTACAGGCATGAGCCACCGCGCCCGGCCCCAACTGATATTTTTAAAAGCAGCAGACGTCACAAAAATAAAAATCCAATACGTAGGCTAGATGGCTATGAATTCTATTAGGTCAACAAAACAGAGACATGACTTGAATCCCATAAAGACACACACGTCTGCCACGCACCCTGGCTTCTCTTGCACACATTTTAGCTGGTGTCCCAGAACTCATCCGCTATGCTGCCCACAATGGTGGTGGTACAAGGGGACCTACAAAGTTTCGTTTCAAATGCTGCTTGTGTTTTGACAGCCTTTTTCTTTTGTACAGTGTTTTTAATGAAGTGAAACTAGAAGTACTGGGTCTCATAAGGCACCCGGGGGAAGCGTTTCCCTTCTGAACCTGTGGGTGCGGGGCTAGGGACAGATGCTGCCTCAGTAGCAGCACCTGGCTGACCTGACAAGCCACCTGTATCTATGGGCGCTGGTTCAAATCCCAGGGGAGGTTTAAAAAAGCATTGATGAGACTCCGTAAAGATGCGGAAATACATATTCAAGAGGAAAAGATAATTTCTTTTTTTTTTTTTTGAGACGGAGTCTCGCTCTGTCACCCAGGCTCACTGGGTGAGTGGCCGGATCTCAGCTCACTGCAAGCTCCGCCTCCCAGGTTCACGCCATTCTCCTGCCTCAGCTTCCCGAGTAGCTGGCACTACAGGCGCCCACCACCTTGCCTGGCTAATTTTTTGTATTTTTAGTAGAGACGGAGTTTCACCATGTTAGCCAGGATGGTCTCGATCTCCTGACCTCGTGATCCGCCCGTCTCAGCCTCCCAAAGTGCTGGGATTACAGGCGTGAGCCACTGCGCCCAGCCTGGAAAAGAGAATTTCAAAACCCTCCCATGGCTTTTATCCAGTCAGACTACAAGCGGCCACCGTTTCCCTCTGCACTTTACCCTCGGGGACCTCAGCGGTGCTGTGAGGTGCAGGTGCAAAGGGCTCAGAACCAGGGGAGAATCACAGAAGACACACAGCCCAGCGGTCGTCCCTGACCACGGAAGGGGATGTAGGAGAATCCTGGGCTCATGGCACTGACATTTAGCAGCCATTGTATGTTTTGGTCTTGTCTCAAGAGTGGTTTCCCCATTTATCCCATGTACTTTTTTGTTTTAAAGAGATGGGGTCTGGGCTGGGCATGGTGGTTCACACCTGTAATCCCAGCACTTTGGGAAGCCGAGGTGGGAGCCTCATTTGAGGTCAGGAGTTCATGACCAGCCTGGCCAACATGGTGAAACCTTGTCTCTACTAAAAATACAGAAATTAGCCAGGCGTTGTGGTGGGCACTTATAATGCCAGCTACTTGGGAGGCTAAAGCAGGAGAATCGCTTGAACCTGGGAGGCGGAGGTTGCAGTGAACCAAAATCTTGCCACTGCACTCCAGCCTGGGCGAGATTCCATCTCAAAAAAAGAGAGAGAGAGAGAGATGGAGTCTGGCTCTGTTGTCCATGCTCCATGCTGGAATGCAGTGGCACAATCATAGCTCACAATCATGAGCCTTGAACTCCTGGGCTCAAGCGATCCTCTCGCCTCAGCTTCCTGAGTAGCTTCGTCTACGGGGACTACCATGCCCAGTTAATTTAAACTTTTTTTTTTCTCCTTAAGAGATGGGGTCTTATCATGTTTCCTAGGCTAGTCTCAAACTCCTGGGCTCAAGAGATCCTCTCACCTCTGCCTCTCAAGTAGCTGGGATTACAGGTGTGAACCACCGTACCCACCCATTGCCTCTTATTTGCATGCAGATGCTATTCTAACATGAAACCTTTTACTCAAATATTTCTTTACAACGGAGTCTCTCCGCAGTCAAGCCATGTCTCCACCGTGGTGAGGCTATCAATTCATTTCAAGTGGTTTCCCAGAGAAAAGTTGCACCTGCGTGCAAGCAATGCCCACACCGAGCATGTATGGACAGACTTGGAGTGTCTTCTATCAGGCGGGTTCCTGCTCCAGGCCCACGTTGTCCACAAGGCTAACCCAAGGCTGACCTCAGCACGTGCCCACCCCTCTGTACACCCAGAATCCAAGGGGTGGGAAGGATGGGGGTAGGAGCAGGAAATAAGTGTGTGGCCCAGCTGGTGGAGACGGTATTGGGGTCAGAACACCTGTACCGCCTTCAAAATTCCCCCAAACTCCCTGCAAAAGCCCCAGTGAGAACCTCACCGGTCTCAGCTTCCATCCAATGACAGAGCTGAGCTCTCCACCTCTGTGGTGCCTTCCAGCTCTTAAATGCCAGGACCTTATGTTAAAATTCACACCAGAGCACAGTGAAGCAACGGAATGCTCCACTTGGGTTCGAATTTGGGCTTGGGGACCTTCCATGGGGGCTTAGAGACTTTCCTAACATTTCCCATCTGAGAAATCCAGGGATTATTAACCTACCCCAGCGGGATGCTAGAGGCTGAGATGAAATCACGGCTGGCCAATGCCGTGCGCCGAGCCTCGGCACGCGGTCAGCCACGCTTGCTATTTTGATTGTTATCACTGGTTGGCGCAGACAATGTCCCAGGCGAGGTGCCAGTGGGGACACGTGGAACCAGATACTACCTGAGGTCTCTGGTTCTGCAGTTGGGTGGAAGATGGAGGCCTGCACGCTACACAGTCGGGCAGGACAAGGTGACGTCAGTGCTGCAGGAACAGGAAGGAAGGGGGCTGAGGGCTGGGAGGTTCACAGAGGGGCAGGCTCCTGAGCCCAGCCTTGGAGGAGGAGCAGAATCTGACGGAATGAGGAAGCCTAGATTCCAGTAGGGGATCTAAGTGTCCTTCCCTGACAATAGTAACAGTAATAATAATAATAATAATAATAATTATTATTATTATTATTATTATTATTTTGAGACAGGATCTCACCCTGTCTCCCAGGCTGGAATGGCACGATTATAGCTCACTGCAGCCTCAACCTCCAGGGCAGAAGCAATCCTCCTGTCTTGGCCTTCCGAGTAGCTGGGACCACAGGTGCACGCCACCACACTTGGCTAAATTTTATTTTTTGTAGAGATGGAATCTCACTATGCTGCCGAGGCTGGCTCGAACTCCTGGCCTCAAGTAATCCTCCTGCCTTGGCCTCCCAAAGTGCTGAGATAACAGGTATGAACCACTGCACCCAGCCCCCGGTATCCCGATGCAGGACCCTGTCACAGGGAACCTGGGAGGCCACATGAAGGTATGGAGGCCTCTTTCCAAGCTGGAAGATCCCTGAGGACAATGGTGACAGGAAAGGCCTAGAGAAGACAGAGGTGGGAAGGCAACCCAGGGCTGTGGAATCGGACCTGGAGGGAAAGGAGGAGCAGGGAGACACACAGGAGAGCCTGGGGGCACAGATCTGCAGCAGGAGGTGAAGAGGAAAAGCTGGCACAGAAGCCCCTGAAAGGCCTGCAGTCCATGAAGAGCTTTCAGAAGAGTTAAGACTCACCATGGAGTGGGTGCCACAATCAAACCTGGAGGTTTTGCAGCCAGGAGGGGTTTTGTCTGGGTTTCTTGCCTCCCGCCCCAGCCTCCGAAGTGGGTTGACAGAAGCTCCGAGCTGTCAGTTGCAGACACTTATCAGACACCGGGGCTGACTCAGGGAGAACAGCTTTTTTTTTTTTTTTTTTTTTTAAACAGGGTCTCACTCTGTTGCCCAGGCTGGAGTGCAGTGGTGTGATCTCGGCTCGCTGCAACCTCTGCCTCCCGGATTCAACCCAGCTTCAAGCGATTCTCCTGCCTCAGTCTCCCAAGTAGCCGGGATTACAGGCCTGTGCCACCCCGCCTGGCTAATTTTTCTATTTTTAGTAGAGATGAGGTTTCCCCATGTTGGCCAGTCTGGTCTCGAACTCCTGACCTCAAGTGATCCACCCACTTTGGCCTCCCAAGGTGCTGAGATTACAGGCGTGAGCCACCGCGCCCGGCCTGAAAACAGCTTCTTATACCAACACGGTCAGCTTCTCTGAACTTGGCTGTTTTTGTCAAGAGTTCGTTTAGACTTCTTTCTGGGACGAAAAATTGTATGTATTTATTTGGCATCTGCATAAGGAGTAATATGGAGTCAGACCAATTCCATTCATTTGCCGTTTCCTGTAAGACCAGCACTCTGATGTCCGTGGTGCAGCCCTCCCTCTGATCACCAAGGGTCCTCGGGCACGTGCCCTGCGCTAGGACACTGCAGCAGCCGGGAAAGGCAGCGTCCCCGCCCTTGCTTCTAATGTAGAAGATAGAGAACAAGTGGTGAGTCAGCAGGCTTATAAGGGAGCCCAGGGGTCTCCCTTGTCCCGCGGAGTCACCGGGGTCAACATCCCCCCAGTAGTCAACTCATCAAATGTCTTTTGAATAAAAAAGAAATTCAAAAACTTTGAAACGTGACCCTAATCTGAAACAGACTTCAAAACAAGCAGTGCTCCAGGACTCGCCATTTCTTCTGCTTGAACTTATGGAAGCTATGAGTCACTGTCGCCAATAAATTACTGTGGAAGTATCTGAGCCACGGGTGAGCAGTGGTCCATAGGCATCCTTTCCTGCAGCTTGGGGAGGTCCACGTTAGGACGAGAGGAGCACCTCTGTTTACAGTCGTGGCTCATGCAAAGACTTCCATGCAAGCATTTGTCCCACATTCATTCATTGATGCCTACTGTGTGCTGGGCACTGTGTCGGGATGCGGTGGAGTGGAGCGAAAGCAAACAGATGATCGCAACTCCACCCACAGGCTACCCATGCAGGCGCCTCATTCCAAGAAGGACGAGGTCAGAGCACCGGATGGCAAGGCCTGAGCCGAGGCACAGGGAAGGAAGAAGCCCGGTGGGACAGGGGTGGCGGGGGCAGATTGGGGCACAGGAGGAACCCAGCGAGGTGGCCCCGGCATTCCAGGGAGGTCAGCGAGGCACGAGCACAGGCTAGGACCACGTCCCCACGGCTTCCAGGGCAGGAGCTGGCTTGTCCTTCAGGCCACAGGGAGCCTCTGAAGGACCCTGCCCCTAGGGCTCTGACAGCATCAGCTGGGAGTTGGAGAAGGAACATTCTAGAGCTCTACAGTCTCACATTACAGAGGAGAAGGACCGCTCTGGTAGGGTCCGGAGTCGGGCCCTGGTCTCCTTATGCCAACTCAACGGTCCTTACAGCCCATTTCCTCTCATCTCCAAACTACCACCAGTTAACACTTGGTTCTGTGAGAGAGCTAGAAGCCGAGCTGAGGGAGGGCCTGCTTCCAGGCAGCGCAGCCCACGGGAAAAGGGCTCAGAGCTCATCCCCACTCCTTTACAGAGGCTGTCACTCATCAACACAGCGACGGGCCTGGGGAGCCCGCAACCCTCATTCTCCTTGGGAGGTTAAGCAAAAGGACACAGTGCCGCCTGTAATAGGCATTCAGGAAGGGCTGCCAGCTCTCTCTTCAGTGAGTCATGAGACGAACAGGTTTCTTATTCAATTAACCAAGAGCTCGCTTCTGTAACATTTTCTTCCCTTATGGAAAAGAGCCTTGTATTCTAAATAAATACATCTTGAAAACAAGCTCCTGGGTCATAGCCCAAAGAAGGAAAAACACTAAATTCCACACTCCTCTTAGAGAAGACAGAACTACTGATCTGACCGATGAAAAGTTGACAAAAATATGAGGATCTGACCCCAGTGCCTCGTTACCAACTCCGTCTCTTGTTGTTAACACTCGTGCAAAATGACACCTTAAAACCAGGCCCAGTTTCTATCTGTAAGTGTTCTTGAATTGTCTGTGAGGGGCTCTTCGCAGTGGTGTTAAATTTCACCAGCTTAACAACTCCAGGCTTCTGACAGGCGGATCTGGGGCAGCCCAGGTCCCCACAGTCAGGAGCACCAGGTCTCAAAGGCCAACAAAACAGAGACACTCTGGAAGGGTTCCTGTTTCAGGTACCTTGCTGCCACTGAAGCTGCGTTCCTTTAAAACGTTTTGGAAAGTAAATTTCTGCAACCTAAATGCACTGCCTGTCTAAAGAACCCCTGTGGGAACTCCCTCTGAAAAACAAGGAAGCTTTTGTAACGTCAGGAATCACACCACATCAGTCTGCTTTGTAATTTTCCTTACACCATTACCTGGAAGGCACTGACGCCGTACCCGGCACTGGGCTCAGGGTTGTGTTAGAGGGATGGTCTCTATGAATCCTCAGAACAGGGCAGTGGCTTTTGCTCTTATGCACGTTTTACAGATGAGGAAACTGTGATGTGGGAATTCGGGAAACTTCCCCCAAAGTGGCCCAGCCACCTGGCTCCGGAGTCCAGGCTCTTGACCTCTCCACCGCAGGGCAACTGCAAAATCTGGCAACTAGTCTCCACGGCATTTTCCTGGTTGTTCTAGGAAGATGTGGAGTTTGCAGCACGGCACGGTGTCAAATGGCCACATGCACAGCAGTCCTGCAGGCACCACCTCGGAGCTGCCACCGTGATCTTGGACGGAATGCCCCTCTTGGCCCCAGGCACTGACACCAAAGCTCAGTGCAGGTGCTGGCCACATCTCAGGCCAGCTACATTTCCCCGAACCCCCAGGGCCTGTCTGTGTCTCCCCCACCGGGCAGGAAACCCCTTCCTCCAGAGGCTGATCTCGCCCCCGCCCGCCCCCCGCCCCCCACCTCCATCTGCAGAGCAGCTCAGAACCGAAGGTGAAAGTATCTGAAAGCCAAGACTATAGAGTGTATACACATAGCAATTTGTTACTGTGAAACCATCTGTTTCTCGGTATTACAATCCTCAGAGGGCAAATTATAGCTAGCGTTCAACATAAAACATCAATTTAAACCATCAACTATTCATAATTTCAATTCTTTATTGGAAACCAAGGACATAAATGTCAGGGAATAAAGCAATATTTCTTTTATTAACTATTCCATTCATCTGGCTATTAAATAAAACCAGGGCCCCAATAAATGGCAGGAGTCCTTGCCTGACAGCCACACCAAATAGCTCTGTAATTCTCAGACGTTTTAAAACAACGAAAACTGCATTATTTGAAAAGTTAGAAACTTTAATATATAATAAAATTAAGATTAATGTGATCTTAATACCTTGCAAAACTGTTTGCCGTGTCTCGTATTTAAATATATTTCTTCTTGCGCGGTTTATTTTTAACAGTGCTCATTTTGTACTGAGAACGCGCTGTTTTTTACGACTGGGTTTTGTGAACGCCAGCCACCTCCAGCATTTTTCACTGACATCTAGTTTTCCCAGGCTGATGTCCCCCCCGCAACTGCCCATCTGCGCTTGTGCCAGGATGGATGCCATGGTGCAAGCGTAACCCAGGGAGTGCGTGGCCTTCAGAGCTCAGTCCTGCAGGACTTGCACCCAACAGCTCGCCTGAGAGTACAGGGCAGGTTCTCATTGCAATCATTCATCCATCCATCTATCTATCTATCTATCTATCTATCTATCTATCTATCTATCTATCTATCTATCTATCTATCTATCTTTGCCAGAGAACAATCTGAGCGTTCAAAAATGAAATCTAAGAAACACGGAAGAGAATATTTACACCGCCCTTTGTGTACTAGGCTGGAGATCGAGGTTTTTATATACATTGTCCCACGACAACCTTACAGGGTGGGTACACTTGACAGATCGTCAGGACGCAGGTTTGGAAAGGTGAATCAGCCACTGGTCCCATCTATAGGAGGCATACCCATGTGTTCAACAATGAGGAGATAAACAGAAAGAAAACACGGGCCCATATTCAACGCCTGACAGTCTAAAAGCCATGAAGCCATGATGGTCACTGACACACCTTGGACATCTGTCCCCTCCTCTCTAATATATTTATTTATTTATTTATTTATTTATTTGAGACAGAGTCTTGCTCTGTCACCAGACCGGAGTGCAGTGGCATGATTTCAGCTCATTGCAACCTCTACCTCCCAGGTTCAAGCGATTTTCCTGCCTCAGCTTCCTGAGTAACTGAGATTACAGGCACATGCCACGACACCCGGCTAGTGTCCCCTTCAAATTTCATGTTGAAATGCGATCCCCAGTGTTGGAGGTGGGGCCTGGTGGGAGGTGTTTGGGCCATGAGGGCAGATCGCTCATGAATGGCTTGGTACCCGCCTCCTGGTAATGAGTGAGTTCTTGTGAGATCTGGTTGTTTACAAGAGTCTGGGACCTCCCCCTTCTCACTCTCTCTCTCTCCCCATGTGATATGTCAAGTCCTCTTTGCCTTCCATTATGATTGGAAGCTTCCTGAGGCCTCACCAGCAGCAGATGCTCAGGTCATGCTTCTTGTACAACCTGCAGAACCTTGGGCCAAGTAAACCTCTTTTCTTTATAAAGTACTCAGCCTCAGATATTTCTTTATAGCAATGCAAATGAACTAACAGATGCACACATAATTGTTCACTGCAGTCAGTGACCACGGGTCCAGGGCACCCCAGGGTGGATACAAAGGGAAAAAACCGAACCACCTCATGCCATCGAGGGAGGAACCACTGGCAGGAGGATGGGATGGGTGTGAGAGAAGGTTCCTGGGGTGGGAGACCACACGTGGCCTGAGGTTTATGCAAATAGCTGCTTTTCTCTTTCTTTTTCTAAGAGGTTGTCACCCACAGAATAATTATTTGATGGAGACCAAATATAACAGCATTAAAGAAAGACCTTATATTCAAAACACGTATATGCCCATCCCACGTCCCCAGCAGAACTTTTTCTTTTGGCCACACAGCCAATGACATAAACATCTCCACCCTTCTGAACAGTACTGGTGATTTTACATTTTAGTGGCTGTATAATATTCCTGCTGGTTGAGGTGGGCTGTCAGTAACTGTTGTGTGAATGAATGAATGACTAGTGCTTTCCTTAGGAACAGGACATGGACATTCATAAAGCGCTTAGACTCACACCTCTGTGGGTGTCCTGACAGCACCCAGAAAAGGGATTAAAACTGTCCCTGTTGGCCAGGCATGGTGGCTCACACCTGTAATCCCAGCACTTTGAGAGGTGAGGCAGGCAAATCGTCTCAGGCCAGGAGTTCGAGACCAGCCTAACCAACATGGTGAAACCTCATCTCTACTAAAAATACAAAAATTAGCCGGGCATGGCGGTCTGCGCCTGTAATCCCAGCTACTCAGGAGGCTGAGGCATGAGAATCACTTGAGCCCGGGAGGCAGAGGTTGCAGTAAGCTGAGATCGCGCCACAGTACTCCAGCCTGGGCAACAAAGCAAGACTCCATCTCGAACAACAACAAAAAAGAAATTAAAAAACTGTCACTGTTTTGCAGATGAGGAAATTCAGGAGGCCCAGTGACTTGTCCTCCTGTCTCGTGCACTAATTCTAAAGCTGCTGCCCCAGCTGCTGGCCTTCCCCACCAGCTCATAACACCTTCGTGAGAAAAACGAGGCAGCCGGGGCACACTCAGCTTTTCTCACTTACAGTGGAAGCTGTCGGCACTCACAGCTATGGAGGAAGAGAAAGCTCTCAGGGGAAACTACTTTTTACTGGTATGTTATTGGCCAGGGCTGAGTCATACATTTTAGCCTGCAATGCAGGTAGAGGGAAAGTCTAGCAATTAACAGACAAGAAAATACCTGCCAAGATCGACTTGGACAACCTCATGAATTTGGTTTTCTTTCTTCCCTTTTCTGCTTTCTTATTTTAGGCCATCTTGGTGAATACAGAAAGCAACAGTTAATTTTCCCTCCCACTTATGTGGCCGTGCGAAACTTCCCTGGTTTTATTAGAGTCAAGACTTGAAACTTGGCCAGGTGTGGTGGCTCACGCTTATAATCCCAGCACTTTGGGAGGCCAAGGCGGCGGATCACTTGAGTTCAGGAGTTGAAGACCAGCCCGGCCAATGTGGCAAAACCTCGTTTCTACTAAAAATACAAAGATTAGCCGGGTGTGGTGGCGCTTGTCTGTAATCCCAGCTACTCAGGAGACAGAGGCAGGAGAATCGCTTGAACCAGGGAGGTGGAGGTTGCAATGAGCCAAGATCGCACTGTTGTACTCCAGCAGGGGCAACAGAGTGAGACTCTGTCTCAAAAAAAAAAAAAAAGACTTGAAACTTCTGAGGCTCTGACATTTGCATTCACGATTCACACACCACTGGGACATCATTTTAATAAGCACATATCTGTAAAAGAGAGTGGCTAAGTGTCACATTCCCAGCCTGGGAATGGCTGGCCACTCTCTGTGGCCACCAATTGGCTATTCCACATAGCCCAGGCCACACTGAGTGCCCTGAACTGAGATTTATCATTCACTCTACAAATATTTCAGTACCTGCTACATGCCAGCCACTCTTTCATTCACAAAAAGCAAGACATGTTTTTGAATTCAGGCAACTTACATCTTCATGCGGCAAGACAGGTAAGGAACAAACATATACAATGTCAGGAGACAGGAATTGTGGTAGAAAATGTCCTGCAAGGGAAAGGGAAGCGTGTGTATAGGTGGGGGGAGGAGTGGGGCGGGGACACAGTACTGCGTCAGGATTCACAAAAAGAAAGGGGGGCATTCATGTCAGGATCTCTCAGGAGCTACACAAAATGCTCAGGAGCTACACAAAATGAGGCCTCTCCCTAGGTCATCTCCCTAGGCAAGCCTGATGTACACAAATTCATTTTCCCATTTATTATTTTTGCAATTAATAGCAAACATCACAATGACTTTTGCACCAACCTAAATATTGCCTGAAATTCCCAAAGACTCAGCATGTGACTCGGTAGCTAAAGGCGGAAAGGGCATCCCTAGAGTTAAGTTCCTAGGACATTGAACTCAAAGGCCAGATTCAGAGAGGGGCGTCAGGAAGCGCAGGTGCTGTGTTCGGGAGAGTCCCACGGGGTGTGGGGCACTGTGGCTTCCAGGTACATCCGTGGGGACAGCGGGCTGGTTCTCGGGGCCTTGAGGAGCCCCATTCCCGGGCCGGGGGTCACAGAGTTAGGAGAGGGCTGGCTGGCTGAAGAGTTACAAGCTGGCCTAGAGCAGAAGGTGGTTTATGTCACCGCACTCTTCGCCGGGTCAGAAGCAGGAGAGGTGTCTCCAGGGACTGCCCGAGCGAGAACCAATCCGCCACCTACTTTGGATTGTGTCATTTTTCACTCAAGTGCCAGGTAGAGAACTGGTCAGATTCTTCAAAATAAAGACTTTTATTGTTTTTTTTTAATTGGAAACAGGGTCTCCTTCTGTCGCCCAGGCTGGACTGCAGTGACACAATCATAGCTGACTGCAGCCTGGGCCTCTCGGGCTGGAGCAATCCTCCCACCTCAGCTTCCCAAGTAGCTGGGATGGGTGCATGCCACCATGCTCGGCTACTTTTTAAACATTTTTTTTTTTTGTAGAAACAGGGTCTTGCTATGTTGCCCAGACTGGTCTCGAACTCCTGGGTTCAGTGATCCTCCCACTTTGGCCTCCCAAAGTGCTGGGATTCCAGGTGTGAGCCCCCACACCCAGCCTGAAGGTTCTTATTCTGTAAGATCCTAAGTAGTGGCCTCACTGCCCTGGGGACCCTCTGTTGAGAACAATATTCATCACAACCTCCCTGGCCCAGAATGACACTGCAGGGCACTGCTCCCTAAGCCTGGTGCTGGCTAGGAGCCCTTCCAGAAACAGCTCAAGGGTAGGGCCCTGCTCTCTGCACTCTGTCACCCA
This sequence comes from Piliocolobus tephrosceles, assembly GCF_002776525.5. Classification (NCBI taxonomy): domain Eukaryota; kingdom Metazoa; phylum Chordata; class Mammalia; order Primates; family Cercopithecidae; genus Piliocolobus; species Piliocolobus tephrosceles. The sequence goes on along the minus strand of NC_045441.1, from coordinate 10,872,368 downwards.
ACCCTGGGCCTGTACTCACAGCGCTGGAAACAAAGTTCCTGAATAACAGATGGACAAAGAAATAAAACACCTGGCCGGACACGGTGGCTCACGCCTATAATCCCAGCACTTTGGGAGGCCAAGGCGGGTGGATCACCTAAGGTCAGGAGTTCGTGAGCAGCCTGGCCAACATGGTGAAACCCTGTCTCTATTAAAAATACAAAAATTAGCCAGGCGTGGTGGTGAGCACCTGTAGTGCCAGCTACTCGGGAGGCTGAGGCAGGAGAATTGCTTGAACTCAGGAGGCGAATATTGCAGTGAGCCGAGACTGTGCTGCTATACTCCAGCCTGGATGACAGAGCAAGACTCCACCTCAAAAACAAAAAAAAAAAAAGAAAAAAAGAAAGAAAACAGCTGAGCCCTGCCAAGGTGGCGGCTGTCTTCCCCAAACCAACAAACTTCCTAAAGATAGCTGGGAGCCCATCCCACCAGCTCTGATTTGGGGCTGGCTTCTGAGTTACTGTTAGGAGTAAAGGCCCTAGAAGTGATGAAAGATAAATCAACCCAACATTTGATTTATAAGATATATCAGACTGATAACTAGTGACAATGTTAATCTAATTACAATTCAAAAATCGAATCACGCCCATTTTCCATGCTCTTTCATTAACTTGGGCTTCTGCCAACAATTCAACATTTTAAGCATGACGGAATTCATCCTCAGTTCCTTCGGTGTGGGTGAGGACCTGCTCCAGAGTGAGGGTCTCGGAGCCCTCTGGCAGCCCCTCTTCTGCCCAGTGGCCCATACACCAGCCGCAGGGAGCCATTTTTCCAGCCCACAACCCTTTCCCAGCATCACAGGCTAGAGCACCTCCATCTCCCTGTACTCACCTCCTGGAAGGTTTTCTGAGTGGTCAACATGTTCCCCTGAGAGCCTAAATCTGCACTGCTTGCCCAGGGTTTCTGCTTCTTGCTCATTAAATGGATACCCTTGGCTTCAAAGGTAGGGCGGTCACCAGGTGGTTAACGCCAGGAGGCGCCCCTCTGGCCCTGGTAATTTGTGACCACTGGTCATTATGCCTCCCACACAGAATCCAGCCAGCCCATCAACAGATGTTTACTGCGCACCTACGATATCCTGGGCTCTGTGCCTGGGGCTGGAGGTACGCTGTGAAGTGACCTGAAAGTGCTCTCATAGGAATGGCGTTCTAGGAGGGAAAGGTAGACAAAGATGGAAATGACACGCCAGGCAACGTGTGACAGGAACAGCACAAGTAGCTAGAATTCCCGGGTGAGCCAGGCGGAAGAAAGTGGAAGAAGCCATGGGGTGTAGAGGAGGAGGACAGAGGCTAGGCAGGTTCAAGGGTGAAGACCGGGACTAGAGGGACCGTGGCCCAGCCAGTGAGGGCGACATGGGGTCACAGACCATGGAAGGTTCTATGGAAAGGCATCAGAGGGTCTAGCAGGGAGATGGAAAGATCTGAACTGCATTCGTTAAAAATAAAGCTGGGGCCGCTGGGGAAAGAGAATGGACAGAAGGCAGCTAAGAATGGAAGTGGAGGTGGGGTGGCCACGACAATGGCTTGGGCCAAGATGACAGTGGTGTAGCTGGGAGCCCAGGTGTATCCAGGAGGAAGGATGGGCTTGCTGGTGGACGAGGCATGTCGGGGAAGAGGAGGGGGAGCCCCAGGGCACACCTAGGTTTTAGCCTGAGCAGCCCCTGGGTGGTGACACCATTTCCCGAGGTGACAGGGGGACTGGGATTGGTGGTGGAGGCGCTGTGTGGGGGAGGGGTCAACAGTTCTCTTTTGAAGCCATGTGAAGCCAGAGATGTGTTTCCAAGTAGAGATGTTGAATATTCAGTTGAATATTTGGGTTAATATAAATATAGATGCTATCCTTCTGTGGATGGTATTTTAAGCCATGAGAGTCGACAGGATCCCCTGAGGACAGGGTCTTGTAGATGTTCAAAGGGCAGGTCCCCGAGACTTCTGTGCACTCCAATCTCAGGTACAGGGCACAAGCAGGGATCTATCAAAGAGTGACAGGCAAGGTAGGCTGAATCAGGACAGCCTGTATCTCAGGCAGGGGTCAGGAGGAAAAAAAAGCGTTTTAAGAAGGGGAGAGTGGTCCCCTTCCAAGAGCTCAGTCACATCTCATGCTTTACTTTTTAATAATTTTCACACACTCTGCTGACCCCCCCATACATAATCATGCTTAAAAAGCAAGATTTCAGCTTGAAATTCCTAGTTCTTGGCTCCTGGAAGGAGGAATCTTTATTTGTTTGTTTGTTTATTTATTTATTTATTTATTTATTTATTTATTTATTTATTTAGAGTGCAGTCTTGCTCTGTCACCCAGGTTGGTTATTTATTTATTTATTTATTTATTTATTTATTTATTTATTTATTTATTTATTTATTTATTTATTTTGAGTGGAGTCTTGCTCTGTCACCCAGGCTGGAGTGCAGTGGCGCAATATTGACTCACTGCAAGCCTCTGCCTCATGGGTTCAAGCGATTCTCTGAAAGGAGGAATCTTTTTATGTTATTTATTTTGAGCCATGGTTTCACTCTATTGCCCAGGTTGGAGTGCAGTGGCGAAATAATAGCTAACTGCAGCCTCGATCTCTCAGGCTCAAACCATTCTCTTGCATCAGCCGCGCGAACAGATGGGACTACAGGTGTGCACCATCATGCCTGGCTAAATTTTTGATTTTTTGGTAGAGATGGGGTCTTGCTACACTGTCCAGGCTGGGGAACCCTTTTATTTAAAAATAATGGTACTTCTTCCAAGAATAGCTTCAGCTTGGACCAAACCAATTTTCCAAGACTGAGCAGAGACGAGGAGGAGTGGCGGCTGATGTAGGGAATATCTGGAGTTGGAAGAAGAGCAATGTTTTAAGTAAAGGCTGGAAGGAAGTTCCTTGTGGGTTGATATATCTTCAGGAGCGGAGGGATAAAAGCGAAAACGGAAATTGGAAAGAGTGCCAGGCACAGTGGCTCATGCCTGTAATCCCAGCACTTTGGGAGGCCAAGGCAGGAGGATCACCTGAGGTCAGGAGTTCAAGACCAGCCTGGCCAACATGGTGAAACCCCGTCTCTACTAAATATACAAAAATTAGCTGGGCGTGGTGGTGCACGTCTGTAATCCCAGCTACTTGGGAGGCTGAGGCAGGAGAATTGCTTGAACCTGGAAGGTGGAGATTGCAGGGAGCTGAAATTGTGCCACTATACTCTAGCCTGGGTGACAAGAATAAAACTACATCTCAAAAAAAAAAAAAAAAAAGAAAAAGAAAAAGAAAAGTAAAATCAGAAAGGGAAAAGAATATTCAAATTCTAGTTACAGTATCAACTAAATGGAATAAAGTCCAATTTAAATCTCAGGAAGTTGGAGCTACTTTTGTTTCCCCTGAACTGTGACAGAGCAGGACAATTGCTCAAAGAGGCACATGGAGTTTTCACACCTCCCGTATAATGAGACACACTGGATCCACCCATGTAAATTTAGAGTTTTTCAATATGTGCAATTATGCCACCATCCAAAATGCCAAAATGCTGCCACATTCACGCTCGTCATCAGATCTTTAATGGCTGCCCAAAAAAGTTATGAGAGAGAGGAGAGTGGCTGATGGGAGCAGCAGTCAATTACAGCTCTCTGGAAAGCCCTCAGGCTGCCACCTCTACAAGTTTTGGCTTTTAGGGGAAGTTCATTTCAAACTCCTGCCCCCGTCTGGGTTTTTCAATCAAAAATTCCTTATGCATATTTTTGGTTCACATTTCCCATCGCTCAAAAACAGATTTTTAAAATTCTCTTTTATTCAGAATATTTCAAGGAATATTGCATTGGGAAAATGAGCTATCTGCTTGGGGGGAAAACAGATCCCTTACACTACAATACCCTACACACAAAACTGTTGTCAGATTCAAAAACCAAGTGAAAAACCAGAAATCTACAATCACTACTAAGAGAGTATAGAAATATATGTTTACGTTTACAAAATGAATGATAGATTTGGGGAAAATTTCTACAATATGTAAGAGAGAAATAATTAATTCATACTGTTTTTGTTTGGTTGTTTGTGGCGGAGTCTTTCTCTGTGCCCAGTTTGGAGTGCAGTGATGTGATCTCGGCTCATTGCAAGTTTCGCCCCCCAGGTTCAAGTGAGTCTCCTGCCTCAGCTTCCCAAGTAGCTGGAATTCCAGGCATCCATCACAACGCCTGGCTAATTTTGGTAGAGACGGGGTTTCACCATGTTGGTCAGGCTGGTCTGGAACTCCTGATCTCAGGTGATCCACCCACCTTGGCTTCCCAAAGTGCTGGGGTTACAGGCATGAGCAGCTGTGCCTGGCCTTAATTCATACTCTTTAAAAATGAGTAAGAAGAAGACAAGGTAAAAGACCAACCAGAAAAAATAAAGGATGTCAAAGGTAATTTACATAGGAGATACCACTGGCTAACAAACACATGGAAAGACAGCCACGCTCACTGTTGACTGACGAGTTTTGAATTTAAGGCAATATATATTTTTTGACCAGTGGAAAATGTATCACAATGCCATTATCCAGGGTTAGTGAGGTTTGGAGGAAGAGAACACCCCCATGCCTCACTGGTGAGGAGTGACAACTGAAACGGGCATTTTCTTTTTTCTTTTAGAGATGGGGTCTCATTCTGTCACCCATGTTGGAGTACAATGACACAATCACAGCTCACTGCATCCTCCCACCTCAGCCTCCTGAGTAGCTGGGACTATATGCACACGCCACCATGCCTGGCTGATTAAAATATATATATATATATACATTCATTTTTTTGTAAAGATGGGGGGTCTCACTATGTTGCCCTGACTGGTCTTGAGCTCCTCCCGCCTTAGCCTCCCAAAGTGCTGGGATTACAGGAGTGAGCCTTTTCTTTTTTTTTTTTTTTCCTTTTGAGATGGAGTCTTGCTCTGTTGCCCAGGCTGGAGAACAGTGGCACAATCTCAGCTCCCTGCAACCTCCATCTCTCAGGTTCAAGAGATTCTCCTGCCTCAGCTTCCTGAGCAGCTGAGATTACAGGTGCCCGCCATCACGCCCAGCTAAGTTTTGTATTTTTAGTGGGTACGAGGTTTTGCCATGTTGGCCAGGCTGGTCTTAAACTCCTGACCTCAGGTGATCCACCCACCTCGGCCTCCCAGAGTGCTGGGATTACAGGCATGAGCCACTGCACCTGGCTGGCGCGAGCCATTTCTGATGCCAAATTGGCAAAGAACACGGATATCCTTCTGACCCAGCAAACCCCATTCCCAGGCCTCCCTCTGCCCACATGCCATGACAGCCTTCCTCCCAAAAAACACTCCTGAGATGCCTTCCTCGTTCTTGTCTTTTCCATGTGTTTATTATACATACAATGCACAAACAATTCCTACTATAAAATTTAAGAAAATAGAGACAACTAAGGAATGAATGAAAGCCCTTCACGCCAAGCTGCCCACCCCCTTCCTCAGCTGGTATCACCCCTGGCTGCGTTCTTCTCTGTGATACAAAAGGCACTTTTGGATTGAATGATACTCTCCCCAGCTGAAAAGGCCAACCTGTAATATATCTACATCTATATTTAGATTATAGAATTAGATCCCAATTTAGCTGACTTTCATCTCATAGCCTGTGATGTTTCCCAGCGCTGCCTGAATTAGATTTCCTACTAGTTAGAATTTCCTGTAAGCTAGGATTAAAAGCTCTCGTTTCCTAGTTTCTCCTTTCTATCTTAATCATTATACAGCACTTCACATGTCATAAGAAGTTTTGAAAATATTAACAGGTTATTTCGCTTCCTGATAATCTATGAAAGACGTGGAGAGGATAAAACTCAAGCGTGTGGCTTAGATGACAGTGTGCCACAGTAAGACTCCAGGATGGGAACATTTTAGGCTCCGTGGCCTCAGTCATGGTCAAGTCACTTGTCCTTTTTGGGTCTGATTCTTAATTTTTAAAATGAGAATTTGATACTCGGGAGGCTGAGGTGAGAGGATTACTTGAGCCCAGGGAGGTGGATGTTGCAGTGAGGTCGCGCCACTGCACTCCAGCCTGGGCGACAGAACCAGACCCTGTTTCAAAAAAAAAAAAAAAAAAAAAAAAAATCTGGGCTGGGCGCAGTGGCTCATGCCCATAATCCCAACACTTTGGGAGGCTAAGGCGGGTGGACTACGAGGTCAGGAGTTCGAGACCAGCCTGGCCAACATAGGGAAACCCTGTCTCTACTAAAAATACAAAAAATTGGCCAGGCGTGGTGGCAGACACGGCTACTCAGGAGGCTGAGGCAGGAGAATCCCGGCTACTCAGGAGGCTGAGGCAGGAGAATCTCTTGAACCCAGGAGGCGGAGGTTGCAGTGAGCCGAGATCACGCCACTGCACTCCAGCCCAGGCGACAGTGAGAGACTCTCAAAAAAAAAAAAAAAAAAAAAAAAAAAAGAATCTGGGGCAAGGTGGACAGTATACAAAGTGCCTGTCCCATATGTTCTAACTGGGAAATGTCACTTTCTTTCCCTTTTCCTTTAAAATTCACTCCAATTCAGGGGGCCAGTTGGGGGCTGCTAAGGGTGCTGGTGGCATTTTCCATTTGGGTGTTGGGGACATGGATGCATTCATTTCGCGCCAATTCATTGAATGCACAGTATGAGGTGTACATTTTTTCTATATGCATAACTTCCTCTGCATGCATGACTTCAATTTAAATGGTCAAACCAAAAAAGTAAAACTTGCTCCCTCTAGTCTCCAATTCCCCTATTAGCAGACTCTGTCCTGATGTTGCACTGGCTTGCTGCGGAGGGCTGGGGGGCAGTAGCGGAAATGAGCCTCTCGTTAAAAACACGTGCCTTCTGGGGGCCATGATGAACGTGAGTGTGAGATGAGTCCAGCTGCGGTCAGAGCCGTGGGATGTGGGTCACTGTGACCCAGTGGGTCACGAGTGCTGAGCAAGTAAGGGCTGGGAGGTGCGTTCAGGCTACAAGCAAAATCTAAAGGGGCCCAGCCTCTGCCAGGAAAAGCAGGTCTGGCTTTGCTGAAACCCCAGTCGCGCTCTGATGGATACCAGTACCCGGGCAAGGATACCATGGATGGACTTGATTCTTCTCTCCTGAAGTGTACCAGAAAGTGCATGCGGGGATTTCGGCTGCCTGAAAAGCAACCCTCTAAAACCCGAGTGTCATTTTTAGAATCAAAAAGGCAGGCAGGCAGTGGCTGGCTGCACTGGTCAGTAACGAGATCCGGAGCTTTTCGCCTTAAGGTCACTGTTTAAAACTCTGCCCTAGGTCAGTGGTAACAAAGTCACGACTCCTTGACAGGGATCAGGGTGCAACTTTGAATGCCGAGAAGGGCTGTGTCTGTTGGTTACCACGCGGCGAGCTCCCGGGACCCCTCCTGACACCTGCTGACAGTGTTTCTTTCCCTAGGAGTGGCCTCTCTTCCCACCCACCATGGCGGATTGGCCTGGAGGAGGAGGCATTGGGACCGCAGTCCTTCCCTGACAGGGAGCCTCTCTTTGCCTTGGCAGCTGAACCCTAGCACACCAATACGCGGAGGTGGTGAAGGCGCATGAATACAGCAGAAAGGGCCATCAGCAGAGAGAAAAAGTTCAACGAGAAGCAAATGGCAGATGTGCCCAGTGGTCAGGGCCCTCCCCCGGGTCCTCCGTGCTCCTGGCCCTCTTCTAGGCTGTTTTCGACACGGGATCCATGACGCCCAACAGATCTCTCTCCAACAGATCCCCGCAACCCAGGTCAGAAGGTGTCCGAGAAACCGAGGAGCCAAGAAAATTCTGATCGATCTCTTTGTCCCCAAACAGTATGTGTCTAAAAAGACTAAACCAACCAGATTTAAAAGAGAGGGACCGAGTTCATTCTCTGGTTCTAATGACCGGTACTTTACAAGCTATATTTACTTTGTATCTGAACTCAAAACATCAGTATCTGCAATCACCCAACTCATAAATCCAGACAGAAGTTCCTCTACCTTTAGAAAGACGTGTATCCACTCCCAAAAATGGGCCTGTAATTATCTTGTCTTCTTTCAGATCAATGTAATGCTGCTTCTATTAAGCTGTAAGATACCTGTCAGGGGTACTTGGTTGCCAGCAACTTGTAACCAGCAATGAAACCGAGTGACTTCTTTTTATGAGGATCTTATGGAGAATTTTTTTTTTTTTTTTTTTTTTTTTTTTTTTTTTTATACCAACACCACAGGAGCTGTGCTTTCCCTCAACGCATGCTTTGTTTTGAGCTTGTGGACAGCATGAGTCACATGACTTATCTGGTTGCCCTTTTTGCATTGGTTGCTGGGAAGCTCACAATCAAGTCTGTGTCTCATCTTTACAAAGTACACAGGGTCTGGGGAACTTGGGATAGTTGTCTGATTCTGGTTCTAACTGCCTTTTCCTCTCACTTTATTTACAATAGAGATGGAATTTCCCTGTATTGCCCAGGCTGACCTTGAACTCCCGGGCTCCAGTGATCCTCCTGTCTTGGCCTCCCAAAGTGCTGGGATTACAGGCGTGAGCCACCATGCCCAGCCTCCTCTCACTTTCTTTCCTCTTCGTTCTCACTTACTCCCAGTCTCATGCCTTGCTTATCATACTGTGCTAACTGTACCTTTGCAAGGCCATTGGAAATCATTCTTGGAAGTGGGCAGAACGCAACCAGCCAGGAGGGCAAGAATGGCATAGTGGCAAGGGCATAGCTGTAGGGTCACACAGACCCAGACTCAACATGAGCTCACCCCTTGCTGGCAGTGCCATCCTGGGCAGGCCAGTGACCTCTCTGAGCCTCAGTCTCCCCAGATGGAAAATGGGGAAAGTATCTTTTTCAGGACCGTTGTCAGGAGATGCATGTGAACGTGCTCAGCTCAGTGCCTTGTTCAAAGCAGGTGCCCAAGACAAGTCACTTCCCTTTCCTTCCACTGCAGGCAAAACTGGCAGAGATCCCACCCAAAGTCCCCAGACAACCAGGATGCCTCTACACTCCAAGGAGGTCAGCTGATCCCAGGGTCAGTCCTGATTAGAAATGGGAAGGTATGGCCAGGTGTGGGGGCTCACGCCTGTAATCCCAGCACTTTGGGAGGCCAAGGCAGGTGTATCAGCTGAGGTCAGGAGTTCAAGGCCAGCCTGTCCAACATGGTAAAACCCTGTCTCTACTAAAAATACAAAAATCAGCCAGGTGTGGTCGCACACGCATGTAATCCCAGCTACTCGGAAGGCTAAGGCAGGAACATCACCTGAACCCGGGAGGCCAAGGTTGCATTGAGCCAAGATCGTACCACTGCACTCCAGCCTGGGCGACAGAGTGGGACTCCTTTAAAAAAAAAAAAAGAAAGAAAGAAAGAAAAGAAAAGAAAGACATGGGAAGGTCTGGGATACTCAGCAGAGGCGTGGGGAGGTCGTGTCCCACTCCTGGAGCTCAGGTTCTGCAATTCTGGGGTTGTGTAAACCTGGGTGGGGTCTGGCCAGTCCACATGAAGCCTGTATCAGACCGTGTGTCCTTCAGGAACTGCAGGTGGGAACAGCCCTCTCCAATGCTCCCCCAGGCCAAGCTAAGGAAGGGTCAGGCAGCTCTGTCTCTAAAGCACCTGGGATGGAAGGACTCAAAGTCAAGGCCAGCCATTTCTCTATGAAGGGTCTGTTGTGAATTTCCTACCGCAGGCTTCCCGGCCACCCATCACTCAGTGCCATTCTGGGCCACTCTCTGCAACTGTCAGTCAACGTTTGCTAAGAGAATAAAGCCTAATTTGAATTTTAACAAGCACAGCAATTAGAAAGGCCGATCTGCCACAGAGAGCATCTTATCACACATTTGAAACCCAAATACAAATATTTCAGATTATGCCCTGGGTAGGAATATCCATTTTCATTTATGACATGTAAACTACAAGAGTAACTTTTTTTTTTTTTTTGGGTACTAACTCCGGCAAGAAGACAAGGATGGATTCAGAATTGAAAAAGGAAGGAGAAAGGGGACCGTGGAATCCTGATACGGCTTGGGGCGAGAGTCAAGGGCAGAGAAAGTTACTTAATTATTACTGCAGGCCAGGCGCCTCTTTTTTCAAAGTACATCTTCATTTCAATGGATACATTTAAGTAGGTTCCAGAAGTATACACTGCACACATTTTCAACTAAAGATAGAAACTATGCTTAAAAAGCTAATTTGGTATTTTTAGAAGTTTGGGTTTCTTTGATCTGGCCAAAAGAGGCTTAAAATTCAGCTTCAAACTATTTTAGTCTCTGCTTCACAACTCTGAAATAACTGGTACATCTTAAGTTCCTTTCGACCGCTAAAAAGTGTGGGATTCTATCAACCTGCAGGCTGGAAACGCTGAAAGCGCAGGGCTGACTTCACATCAGAATCTTCTCTTTCATGAGGATCCCGGCTTTGTCAAAAGGAGGTGAATTTCAAAATGTATGATTTGGTCACTTTTCTTTGTGACAGGGTTGGACCTTCCTATTCTGGTGGGTGCTTGTTTTTTTTTTTTTTTTTTTTTCTTCCTGTTTTTTGTTTGTTTGTTTTGTTTTTTTGAGACAGGGTCTTGCTCTGTCACCCAGGATGGAGTGCAGTGGCGTGATCTCGGCTCAATGCAGCCTGGAACTCCTAGGCTCAAGCAATCCTCCCACCTCAGCCTCCTGGGTAGCTGAAAGTACAGGTGTGCGCCACCATGCTCAGCAAATGTTTTGCATATTTTTTTTTTTTTTTTTTGTAGAGATGAGGTTTCATCATGTTGCCCAGGCTGGTCTCAAACTCCTGGCCTCAAGCGATCCTCCTGCTTCGGCCTCCCAAAGTGCTGGGATTACAAGTGTGAGCCACTGCACCCAGCCTAGGTGCCTGTTTGTTTAACTCTCAGTGCAGGGAGGTTAATGACAGTAATCAGTTCATGGGCGTTCCCAGTAAAAGACCAGTATCTCTGCTACTCTCACCACCAGCCCACAGCTGGCCTGACCGGACCCTTTACCAATGTGGAGAGAGGAGTGCAGGGAGCCCAGTGTCCTGCCCAAGGCCACAGAGCTGATCAGCTGCAGAGCCAGGGTCACCCTGCTCCCTACCAACTCTCCCGCACCTCCCACCCAGGCAGCAGGGACATCCTGGAGAGGGTTGAAAAATTCTACCCTCTTCAGGCTGGGCACAGTGGCTCATGCCCATAATCCCAGTACTTTGGGAGGCCGAGGTGGGTGGATCACTTGAGGCCAGGAGTTCAAAACCAGCCTGGCCAACACGGGAATACCCTGTCTCTACTAAAAATACAAAAATTAGCCAGGCATGGTGGTGTGCACCTGTAACCCCAGCTACTCGGGAGGCTAAGGCAGGAGAATCATTTGAACCCGGGAGGTGGAGGCTGCAGTGAGCAGAGATCACGCCACTGTACTCCAGCCTGGGTGACACAGCAAGACCCCGTCTCAAAAATAATAATAATAATTCTAGACTCTTCTGATGCCCCTACCTCATGTGGCTTGGGACTCCCAGACACTTTAACAAAAGCAGCAGCAAGTCTACAGAGGGTTGACCAGGGGACCCACATGGACCCCAGACTCAGCCTCTTGACTCTTGTATTTCAACATACATTTGATATAGGAACACCCTCCCACCCACCAATTAACTTTTATGCGAAGTTTTTTTTTTAAAGACAAAGGATAAAACCCTAATGCCAGGTGCAATGGCTCATGCCTGTAATCCCGGCGTTTTGGGAGGCCAAGGTGGGGAGGATCACTTGAGCCCAGGAGTTGGAGACCAGCCTGGGCAATGCAGGGAGACCTCTTCTGTACAAAAATTTTAACAAATACCCAGTTGCGGTGGTGTGCACCTATAGTCCCAGCTACTCGGGAGTCTGAGGCAGGGGGAGCTACTTGAACTCAGGAGGTTGAGGCTGCAGGCAGCTATGATCACACCACTGCATTCCAGGCAACACAGGGAGACCCTGTCTCAAAAAAAGAAAAAAAAGTCCCCAAACCAGAAATCTAACAGCATTATGATTCCCCCAAGTAACAGCACCTGTGAACAGCATCACTCCACAGACCTCGCGGATGTCCTGGCCCCACTGCCTCATTTTACAGATGACGAAACAGACATGGGGAGAGGAAATGACTTGTCTAGGATAAATTCCGATTATATGTTTCTGGGGACCCTTTACATATCTTTTTAGAAAGTGTGGTGCACACAACATCCCTTCCTGTAGTGCAGACCATTTCAAGGATGTGGTTTAATTAAACGATTCGGCTAATAGAATGCATGTTTGCAGTTTTTCACCATTGACACATACAAGCCCAGGCTCAGCAAGATGAGTTTATTTCTTGAAAGCAGTTGCAGGCCATTATTTGCTAAAGAATTTGCGTTCAATGAACATTACACAAACAAGAAGCTTTCAAAGGCCTCTGAAACCTGCAGTTTTGAATCTTTCCCACTGGAGAAGGAATCCAAATTGTCCGCGGCTACCAGATCTAGTGCGGTGTTTCGGAAGCTGTGAAGGCTTTATTAGTCTTTGAAAAAGACACTTGGCTGAGTCACAAGTGTGGCAAATGGAAAAAGATTCCTGGCAGGGCACGGTGGCTCACGTCTGTAATCCCAGCACTTTGGGGGGCCGAGGCGGGTGGATAGCCTGAGGTCGGGAGTTCAAGACCAGCCTGGCCAACATGGTGAAACCCCATCTCTACTAAAAATACAAAAATTATCTGGGCATAGTGGAGGGCACCTGTAATCCCAGCTACTCAGGAGGCTGAGGCAAGAGAATCGTTTAAACCCGGGAGATGGAGGTTGCAGTAAGTCGAGACTGCGCCACTGAACTCCAGCCTGGGCGACAGAGCAAGACTCTCTCTCAAAAAAAAGAAAAAGAAAAAAAGATTCCAGGGCCGGGCGCGGTGGCTCAAGCCTGTAATCCCAGCACTTTGGGAGGCCAAGACGGGTGGATCACGAGGTCAGGAGATGGAGACCATCCTGGCTAACACAGTGAAACCCCATCTCTACTAAAAATGCAAAACAATTAGCCGGGCGTGGCGGCGAGCGCTTGTAGTCCCAGCTACTAGGGAGGCTGAGGCAGGATAATGGCATGAACCCGGGAGGTGGAGCTTGCAGTGAGCCGAGATTTCGCCACTGCACTCCAGCCTGGGCGACTGAGCCAGACTCCGTCTCCAAAAAAAAAAAAGAAAACAAGATTCCAAATGATCCTTCTGCAAAGGAACCAAGTTATGGGGCTGGGATGGATCTGTCAAATCCGTCCTGGATGGGGATGTCCTGGAGCCAGGCCAGCTTGTTGCAGAAGCCCCCTGCTTGTTCTATCCAGACCACTTGAGAGCTTCCCTGGCAGGTCTGCTTGGCCCAGAGGATCCCCTAGGCTGTGCAAGTGATCAGAAGGGAAGTCCCGTGTGTATTATCGTGAATATAGGGAGATACAGACCGTGGGTAACAACCCTCAAGAAGCACACACTGCTGATGCTCCCTGCAGGTGGCCCCCACCTGTCGGGGCATCAAACTCCCTGCCATGCTCTTTCTATCCTTCCCTCCACGTGGACATGGGACATTCACCACCTAGGATATTCCCACCCATCTAAAGCTCCAGCAGCCTGCAACCACCAGACCTTCCCATTTTCCCAGAAAAATCAGAGCTGGGGTTTTGTGCAAAATACCACCTTACTATGAAAATCTCAAAGACAAGCCTACATCAACCAAACAGTAACACCAATCCCCACGTGCCCATCATGCGCTTTCAATGAGTATCACCTCTCAGCCAGGCTTGTTTCATTTACTGTATTAATTGTTGCAAATCTCAGATATCATGTCATTTGATCTAGAAATATTCCAGTGTGAATTCTCTAAAACATAAGGATCCTTTATTAAAAAAAAAAAAAAAGACAGTCAAAACTCTATTATCCAGCCTGGGTGACATGGTGAAACACCATCTCTACAAAAAATACAAAAATTAGCCAGGCATGGTGGTGTGCACCTGTGGTCCCAGCTACTTGGGCGGCTGGGGCAAGAGGATCTGAGCCCGGGGAGGTTGAGGCTGCAGTGAGCCCTGATGGTGCCACTGCGCTCCAACCTGGGCGACAGAATGAGACCCTGTCTCAAAGCAAAAACAAAACACTGTTGTCATTTCACAAATAACAGCAATAACTCTTCAATATCATAAAATATCCAGAAACCCACTGTACTAATTTCTCTAGTTATTTTGGAAACATGTTTTCTGTTGGTTTGTTTCCAACTGAGATCCAAACGAGGTCCACACATTGCCTTTGGCTCCTATCTCTTCAACCTTTTTCAATCTCCAAGTCATCATTTTTTAACACTGGCAACAAAGTCCATTTTTCTGGAGCAGTGCCACAGTCAACCCCACTCCAGGACAGGGCCAGGCCACATGCCCTGCTGACCTTGCCCTCCCCCCAGCCCCCCGCCTGCCTGGGAACCAAGGATGGTGGAAGGAGAACAGGTCTGGGAGGGAGACGTCCTGGGCACCAAGGCTAGCCCGACCTAGGCACCTCTTTGTGGCTTCTGAGTTTCGTCTGTGATGCCTGCTGCTGTGCACTGGGGAGAAACAAAGGAAGGAAGCCCCCTCCCCGCCGCACAGTGCCTCGCCCACACCAAGGACCTGATCAACATCAGCCGGAGTCATTAGATTATAGTCACAAACTGCAAAGCGGAGTTAGGGAACAGGCACGACTCATATGTTATTGCTCGAGGAAGAATAATCCCTCATGTGCGGATCTGCCATTTCCGAGGAGGCTCATGGGCAAGGCACGGGAATGACTTTTCTGTCTGGCAAGAAGTAGGTTCATGGTTTGTCAGGCTCGTTATAGAACAAAAGGTGTCAAAATGAAGACCACGCCTTTAATCACCATAAACCCTACTCACTCACTCACTCTCTCACTCACGCACACACGCTGATGCTGGAAAGAGAAAGGTCAAAGGTCTCATCCACTGCCTGGAAAGGAATCAGGCTCCTGGGATCAGGTGCAGATGAGATAAGAAGCCTGTTGCACAAGCCCTCGTATTTCACTGGAGGAATGAGATCTCTGCCTCTGCTCTGGTCCAAATGCAACCATCCTCCAACTGAGGCCAGCGCCAGGCAGGATGGAAAGACAGGCTGACAGCTGTGGTCCCTCGCAACTCTGCAACGACAATATTCTGGTTGCTGGGGACAGTCGGAAGGTGTTGAGGTTTGCTTGCTGGATGCGAAATCAGTGCAAAACCACCCAACTCACTGGAGCCAGTACTCCCAAAGCATGTCCAATGGAGGTGTGGTTTCCAGAGCACAGGTGGGCATTCCGTGATCAAGAAAGAATGAGAAACTTGAAATAAAGCAAAGCTAGCTTGCTTTCCTCTTGACTTCTTAGAACTGGGATATATTCTGCTCATCATTAAACCCTCAGGGCCGATATCAATAGCAAGGACAGCAATAATGATAGCTAAAACATACAAAATTCGGTGACAAAACCTGCGCCCAAATTCCTGCTTGGTCATTTCTTTCACCTTTTTTTGAGATGAAGTCTTGCTCTGTCGCCCAGGCTGGAATGCAAAGGTGCGATCTCAGCTCACTGCAACCTCCACCTCCCAGGTTCCAGCAATTCTCCTGCCTCAGCCTCCTGAGAAGCTGGGACTACAGGTGCTCACCACTGCGCTCGGCTAATTTTTGTCTTTTTAGTAGAGACGTGGTTTCACCATGTTGGCAAGGCTGGTCTCGAACTCCTGACCTCAGGTGATCCACCCACCTCGGCCTCCCAAAGTGCTGGGATTACAGGGCATGAGCCACTGTGCCCGGCACCCGCCCGTCATTTCTTGATGTGTCTTTGACAAGAACACCCAACCTCCCGACCTCACAGAGTTGCTGAGAAGTTGAAGTGAAATTACATAGGTAAAGGGCCTGTTAAAATATTGGCTTGGCCAGGCATGGTGGCTTATGTCTGTAATCCCAACACTTTGGGAGGGTGAGGTGGGAGGATCACTTGAGGTGAGGAGTTCGCAACCAGCCTGGCCAACATAGTGAGATCCTGTCTCTACAAAAAATTAAGAAGTTAGCCAGACATGGTGGTGCACACCAGATACTCTGGAGGCTGAGGTGGGAGGATCGCTTGAGCCCAAGAGTTGAGGCTGCAGTGAGCCATGATTATGCCACTGCACTCCAATCTGGACAACAGAGCAAGACCCTGTCACTTAAAAAAAATATATATATATATACATAGACTTGTGTTGACAGATACTAAGTAATTGATTATTATTCCATTTTTAGATGGGGAAATGGGCTGTCGAGTGACTGGATCAGGCCAGGGCTCAGCTCTGCCCTCTCAAAAGAACCTCCAGCCTCCACTTTCCGCCCTACTAACCAGCAGCAGTCACTTCTCTGCAGAGGAGAAGAGGTGAGAGTGGAGGAAGGCAGAGGCCTGGATCCGGAATGAACCGCTGGGTGCAGCCCAGGGACGGGAGCCACGCCTGCCTCATTCAACATCACACGCTGGAATCCAACATTGGGCCGCCATGGCCGCGCATGGAATACAGGAGCTGACGGATGGGAACCTAACCTATGTGAGTCCTCCCCCACCCAATGAGCAGAAAATATCAGTGAAGGGGAGGACAGGTGAGCCAAATACAGGGAGGACAGCACGTTTTCTGGCACGGAAACCGGTGCTGGGGTCACTGAAGGATAGGCAGGGAATTTTCCTGCCAGGTGAGGGAAGGGGGTGGTTTTAGAGAAAGGTGACAAGTGGCACCAGAGGTGGCATCAGCAGGGGGAACCAGGAGATGGCAAAAGCAGAAACGCACAAACTATATCTACAACTTGAAAGTAAATTCCTTGGCCAAACCAGAAAGCTGAGATTGGGCTGGGCGCAGTGGTTCACGCCTGGAATCCTAGCACTTTGGGAGCCCGAGGCAGGAGGATCGCTTGAGGCCAGGAGTTTTGAGTCCAGCCTGGGCAACATGGCAAGACCCTGTCTCTACAAAAAATACAAAAACTGGCCTGTTTTCAGTGGTGCACACCTGCAGTCCTAGCTACTCAGGAGGCTGAGGCAGGAAGATTGCTTGAGCCCAGGAGTTCGAGGCTGCAGTGAGCTATGATTGTGCCACTGCACTCGAGCCTGGGTGACAGGGCAAGACCCTGTCTCAAAAAAAGAAAGAAAAAAGAAATCTGAGATTGATGAAATATGATATGATGGCTGTTGCTCAGAATGAATGGGAGGAGTCGAGAATTCTAAAAGCAAGGGAGAAATCCATTTCTCCCAGGAAAGTCTTCAGCTCGCTTCTATCATTCTTTCAGACATGATGGGGGCACACATATCTGCATTTACATCTGCCTACAAACCAGAACCCATGGCAAACATGGGAAAGACAGAAGACAAATAACAGTTTGTTATCTCCATCCTCTATGGACCGCTAAAATCCTTCGCTAAATAGAAACGTTAGATTTACACACAACAGCTTTAGTTGAGATCAAGATCAAATTTTCATTATCCAAAAACTTAAACGGAAGATCCCAAAAGGATAGAGCGATTTGAGATTCTGCGTAGGGCCAACCTGGTTTCATTCACACCGTTTCTGTGCAGTTAGCTCTGTGACTCCATGGCCAGAGAGAAAACAGTGATTAAGGCAAGATGAATTGCAGGGAAATATTAAAAAGATGAAATCGATACATTTGTCTTTTCAGCTCTTCAGACATGGAATTCCCACCTGTATTTGGGGGGAAGGAGTGTTCTGCTGTTACTGTTGGTTTATACTTTTCTCATCACAGAAGGAACATGTCATGGCAGAGTATGTTTAAAGCACAGAAGAACATAAAGAAAAATGACTCCAAGTCCTACTCCCTAAGGGGGACTTAATATTTTGGCATGGTTCCTTCCAGGGTTTTTTCTGCCTGTTTCTTTTGTAGTTGTAATAATACTGTATATATACTTCCTAAGTTGCTTGCTTTTTGCTTAAGCCTGACCCATGTACTATAAACTCTCTGCAATTTTTTTTTTTTTTTTTCGTTTTTTTGAGATGGAGTCTCACTTGTTACGCAGACTGGAGTGCCATGACGCAATCTTGGCTCACTTGCAACCTCCACCTCCCGAGTTTAAGTCATCCATCTGCCTTGGCCTCTGGAATAGCTGGGACTACAGGCGCCTGCCACCACACCTGCCTAATTTTTGTATTTTTAGTGAAGACAAGGCTTCACTATGTTGGCCAGGCTGGTCTCGAACGCCTGACCTCAGGTGATCCGCCTGCCTCGGCTTCCCAAAGTGCTGGGATTACAGGCTTGAGCCACTGCACCTGGCCAAACATAATTTTTAATGGCTGTGTAATACTTCAAAGGATGGCTGCTCCTGGTTGATTTTTAAAATATACTGCTTTAGTTGTTCTATACTGATCAATATTGTGACTAAATGAACAAACAGATAATCACATGCCCTGCAAATCTCCATGTGGGACTGAAATATGCAATGCTTCCCAAATGATTTTGGCAAATTATATTTGAACATCAGCATCCTAACAATAATAACCAATATTTATAGCTGGTTTCTAGTGTACAGGGCACTTTCATGTGCACTGAACTCATTCAACCCTCACAGCAAACCCTGTGGAGATCTTATTACATTTACTTTACAGAGAAAGCCAAGGATTTGAGGTTAAGCGGTATTCCCATGATCACGCTGCCCAGGGACATACAGAGGGAATCTGTATCCCGGTAAGTGGCTCCCAAATCTACATCCAGGTCAATGCTACCCTCTTCATGGCCAGCCTGTCTCCTGGGCAGCTCTGCTTGGAGACCCCACTAGTATCTTACACTCTCCAAATGCCAATTTCATTCCTCCCCATACTAGTCCTTTTTGGAATCTCATGGAGGGCACCACCCACCAGAGCCCAAGCCAGAAGGCTGACTGCTCCCTCTCCTGCATCTCAACCTTCACCCTCTGCATCCAGCCATTCCCGGGGCTCCTTCTCCACAACACCAGGAGGCCTCGGTGAAGCTCACCTTCTAATCACAGGGCACTGGCACTGGAACTGGGAAAGTAGCAACATTTAATACACATTTGCTAAGAGGGAGGAAGGTCTTAAGACTCCACACACTCAGCTCTGTTAGGACAGCACACTGCCTTTCTGCGGAATCAAAGTTGTGACCAATGCACAGGAGGAAATAAACAATCTTCCATCTCACTGAATTCTCTTTGCATGACCAGGCTCTTAAAGCTTACGATTAAAAAAGGTATATTAAGGCCTCTTTGAGAATTTATTTGAGATGGGGTCTTGCATTGTTGCCCAGGCTAGAGTGCAGTGGTGCCATCTCGGCTCACTGCAGCCTCAACCTCCCAGGCTCAATAGATTCTCCCACCTCAGCCTCCGAAGTAGCTGGGATCACCAGTGTGTGCCACCATGCCTGGCTAATTTTTTTTTTTTTTTTTTTTAGGTCTTGTTATATTGCCCAGGCTGGTCTCAGACTCCTGAGCTCAAGTGATCCTCCCACCTCGGCCTCTTAAAGTGCTGGGCTTACAGGCGTGAGCCACTGCACCTGGCCCTCACTGAGACTTTTATTTGAAGCCAGGACTTCTGTAGCATTCCTTGGTAAGAATAAGACTCTCACAATTAATCAGTCATCCGATTAATTGCCAATTCTCCTTTACACGTGAATTTCAATTAGAGAAACCTGAGGTGGAAAAGACAAACACAATGAACCTTGCTGCAAAAGCTGAAACGACAGATTCTGGAGACATTTCGGAATGATGGAATTGAAAGAAACATCAGGGCAGACACAGTTGGTCACTGGGTCGAGGATGAAAAAAGCACCGAACAGAGGCCGTCCCAAACAACCGGGTGCCGGAAAAATCTCTCTCAATTTCATTTCATGGGACCGTGCGATTCTTACGCAACCGTGCCAATGTGAGGCATCTCGATGGCATTAAAGTCTTGTTAAAACAGCAAACTTGTTCTTTTCAGGAGAACAATGGTATTCTAAAAAGCCGTGCAAAATTAATCGAGTTATTACCCTATAAAGCGTCAAACATGTAACTACGTTTAAAAGGGTCCACAGGTTGTACCATGTCCAAACAGAGAACGCGTACGCAGTGAAATCCTCTGCAGAACACCTTCCCATTAATTAGGCAGTGGAAATAGCAGCCTCCCCAAACCGAGCAGGAACAAACAGGAAAGAAAAGAATATACTTCTTGTGAGAGAGAGGGAAAAAACACATGCAAACAAAGAAATTAAAGGCAATGCACTCCACCCTCGATAGAATCAGTTTCAACAGAAATAATGAGTGATCTTACGTGGGCTGCCATGATTTCTTCACGTTGCTCTAAAAGTGGAAGGCGGCTTTCCTGGTTGGCACCCGAAGAGGCAGAACTCTGAGGACTCAGAGCCCAAAGCGAACCACCGCCTGCCTTAGGAGGGAGCGCAGCCTGGTTTGCCATATAATGATGAGAAAAGCAAATCAGCTGGGAGGAAAGAAGGCAATTCTTCTTATCTGGGATAGGGGGAAGAGAAATAGGAAAACTTCCTAGGTGGTGAGTTAAGAAAAAAGGGGAGGGGAGTACTGGCAACTTGGGACTGAGGATGCCAGGTGAATATCCTTGTCTTAGCCACGCTCTCTTGCACACATGCACACACACATTGCACACACATAGAGCTCGGCAAGGAAAACATTCTGGGGGAAAAGTCTGTTTTTTCCTTAATCTATAGGCATCATCCAATCATCCAGGCTGGGCGCAGTGGCTCACCCCTGTAATCCTTTGGGAGGCCGAAGTGGGAGGATCACTTAAGCCCAGGAGTTTGAGACCAGCTTAGACAACACTGCCAGACCATGTCTCTATAAAAATTTAAAAATTAGCCAGACATGGTGGCTGGCATGAGCCTTTAGTCCTAGCTACTTAAGAGGGCTGAGGTGGGAGGACTGCTTAAGCCACGGAGGTCGAGGCTGCAGTGAGCCATGACTGTATCACTTGGGTGACAGGGCAATACTGTCTCTAAAAAAAAAAAAAAGGCATCATCTCCTTATGACAGAAAAGGAATTCTCTCTGTGTTTTCATGCTTCTGTGCAAACTTCAGGACAGGCTGGGCACGGTGGCTCATGCTTGCTATCCCAGCACTTTGGGAGGCTGAAGTGGGCAGATTGCTTAAGTCCAGGAGTTTGAGACCATCCTGGCCAACATGGTGAAACCCCATCTCTATTGAAAATACAAAATTAGCCAGGCATGGTGGTGCGCACCTGTAATCTCAGCTACTTGAGGGGGCGAGGCAGGAGAATTACTTGAACCTGGGAGGCGGAGGGTGCAGTGAGCTGAGATTGTGTCACTGCACTCAAGTCTGGGCAACAGAGTGAGACTGCCTCAAAAAAAAAAAAAAAAACGGAAAGAAAATCTCAGGATCACCCTAGAGTCCTTTTGAATTACTCTTCCCACTGAACCAAGTTCCATCTCCTAAATATTCTCACATCTTGCTGCTGCTGCTGCAGCTGCAGCTTCAGGCCGGGCCCACATCCTGGCTCCCACGTAGGGCCCAGTTCCCACGACAGCCCCCACCACATCTCTCCTGAGCCCCAGGATTCAGCACAGATGACCTGATTTACACAGCACACACCAGACATCAACGCTGTCATTTCTGTTACCTATGTGCCCCCTTCCCACATTTGGGTTGGAGGTTCTAGGAGGAGGGGGGCTATTTTTACGCACCCAGCACTCTGTGCGCTTCACACGGAGTCTGGCACGTGGCACGGCGGCAATATTTCCACTAATAATAGCAAGTGTTCCAGAAACATGTTCCAGCAAAGGGCTCGCATACTTGTGTCTCATTTCATCACTTTAGCAGCTCCACGAGATGGGTACCAGCGATCCCCCATTGCACAGGTGGGGACAAGGAGGCTTAGATGACTGAATGACTCGCCCAGGGACTGCAGTGGGTAAGTAAACGGCAGCTGGGGTTCTGATCTGTGGGACTCCAAGCTCTCACGCTTAACCACTGTTTCCATTTAAAGATGCTGGCGAACAATCAGTACAAAGAGTCTTTCAAAAAAGACTCTATTTTGCAAAGTTGGACATTTTCTTAGTTATTCTTTTCAAATTAAAAAGTAACACTCTCTCTCTCTCTTTTTTTTTTTTTTTTTTGAGACGTAGTCTCACTCTGTCACCCAGGCTGGAGTGCAGTGGCGTGATCTCAGCTCACTGCAAGCTCCACCTCCCAGGTTCAAGCGATTCTGGTGCCTCAGCCTCCCAACTAGCTAGGTCTACAGGTGCCCGCCACCACACCTGGTTATAATTTTTGTTGTATTTTTAGTAGAGATGGGGTTTCACCAAGCTGGCCAGGCTGGTCTCGAACTCCTGACCTCAGGTGATCTGCCCGCCTCAGCCTCCCAAAGTGCTGTGATTACAGGCGTGGGCCACCATGCCCTGCCTAAAAAAAAAGGAACATTCTCTATAGAGAAAATCTGCAAAACAGAGAAAAGCATAACAAAGAAAAAAGCCAGTCTCACACCAACAAAAATAATCCCTGCTAAGACTTAGAAAAAGGCCTGGAAGAATCCAGTGTCCTCATGTGCACCAGCCCTTGTGTGACGTGCAGGTATTTGGATCCATTGTGCTATACGTCCATATATTCATCTTGTCTTTATATTTTTGAACATTTTTATTTCATAAAACCAGGGTGACACAGCATCTTTAATTCTTACTTTAGGTGATATCATGATCTTTTCCATATTAGTAAATATTCTTGGGAAACAATATCAGTTACATAATAATTTGAATGAATGATTTTTAACATCATTTAACCGTTCCTCTATATTGGACTCTAGCCTTGTTCCCTCCCACCTGTTTTTAGTATATCAATAACACTATAATAAACGTTCTTGTTCATAAAGCTTTGGCCATATTTCTTTTTTTTCTTTTTGTTTGAGACAGGGACTCGCTGTGTCACCTAGGCTGGAATGCAGTGGTGCGATCATAGCCCACCGCAACCTCCACCTCCCTGGCTCAAGCAATCCTCCCGCCTTGGCCTCCCAGGTAGCTGGGACTACTGGTGCATACCACCATGCCCAGCAAACAATTTATATTTTGTGTAGAGACGGGGTCTGCCTATGTTGCTCTGGCTGGTCTCAAACTTCTGCACTCAAGTGATCTTTCCACCTTGGCCTCCCAAAGTGCTGGGATTACAGGTGTGAGCCACTGTGCCCAGGTGGCTTTAACTGTATTTCTACTTTTTTTCCTTGGGATAGATTTTCAATTTCAATATTCCTTTGCTGGGTCAAAGGAATATAAAATTCTTAAGGTAACTGTTTTCAGAACAGTCTGAACTGGCATTCCTATTATACCAGTTTACCCCTGAAGAAGTTTTCTGAAGGAAACGTTGATTCATAATCCGTTTGAATGTGTGTGTGTGTGTGTGTTTTTTTTTTTTTTTTTGAAACTGACCTGCTTCACCATCAAGTCATGAACCACGTATCCTTTTATGAGTCAGATTACAATTTGGTGTATCTGGTGTCACATGCTAATAAGTTAGCTGGTGATAAATATAACCCATCTATCTCTGCGAAAGGCCGATCCCGGCACAGAAATGGAAATGATCTCAGCTTGGCATCCGGAGAGGCCGCCGTTTGACTGAGGCACCGCGATTCTCATTTCAAATGAGGGCGCGTGCATTTCATCCCTACCGCTGTAAGATGCGGACAGCCGACCACGCTGAATTTTTCGTCCCCCAAAGCTGCCTTCTTTTAACCTTAGAAACAGGGCTTTGCAAGTATTCAACTGCTCGAGGGTAGAGGACAAAGTTGTGACTCTTAGCCCTGTCCTCCATCTCCCTCAGAGAGGTGGCTACAAATCCCTAGGTCCAACCACTGGCGCCAATATTCTCTGCAAGTTCCCTTTTCTGATTTCCCATTAGTGGAGAGGGTCTGCGTGGAAGATCTTTAATCCTGTAGCACCATCCTTGGACCCAGTGACACAGCCAGCCAAAAAGACACAGTCTGGGACTTCTGAACTGGCTCAAGAAGGGTGCAAATTAAGAGAGGGGTCCCAGCTGTGCATTCCCTGGGATGCACGAGGCTGTAGAAGTGGGGAGGTGGGTACGTGCAGAGGTCAGGCATGCCTGCCATCAGAGCAGACAGACCTGGTGGAACCCCAGCTCGGTCACTCTCTGGCTGAGTGGCTTGGGCTCAGTTCCCTCAAGTCTATAAAATGGGCATGATATTATTACGCCTCCTCATCAGGGAGATGTAAAGACTGAATGAGAGAATAAATGGGTAGAACCCAGCACAGTGAATACAAGCAGTAGGTGCTTGCTAATATCATCACTGAGAGGCAAGAAGTGCCTTTTTCTTGACGCTCAGATCACCTGTGTCACAACAATGGTCCAACAGGGAGAAGGGAATGGACCAGGGAGGAGGTGCTGAGTGGACCACAAATCATCCTCTACCTTTCTTGAACCTTCCTTCCTTCCTTCCTTCCTTCCTTCCTTCCTTCCTTCCTTCCTTCCT